>NW_028318077.1:0-170000 GCF_062004578.1 Staurois parvus | reverse complement strand
GAACGCGTCACTGAAAATGTTCTCGCTGGTGCCAGTGACCGCGGTGAGGTCATTTCAGCTGCTGCAGTGCCGGGCACAGAAGACTGATAGACAGCGGGCCGTCATTTTATTGTATTGGAACTCGTGACGTACCGCCGCGGATCGAACATCACAGAATCAGAGGATCACTTCATACCCGAGTGTGCTAAGAGAGGGTCCTACCCATTCCTGTCAGTACAACCCAATGGACTCCTGGGAGGTGTAACAGTGACAGTAGATCTAATGCCAAAGGCAATAAACACGACAATAAAAGCTCATACACTGCAATACCACGACTGGACACTGCAATACCACGACTGGACACTGCAATACCACGACTGGACACTGCAATACCACGACTGACATTGCAATACCACGACTGACTACTGCAATACCACGACTGAACACTGCAATATCACGACTGACACTGCAATACCACGACTGACACTGCAATACCACGACTGACACTGCAATACCACGACTGACACTGCAATACCACGACTGAACACTGCAATACCACGACTGACACTGCAATACCACGACTGACTACTGCAATACCACGACTGACACTGCAATACCACGACTGAACACTGCAATACCACGACTGAACACTGCAATACCACGACTGACACTGCAATACCACGACTAAACACTGCAATACCACGACTGAACACTGCAATACCACGACTAAACACTGCAATACCACGACTGAACACTGCAATACCACGACTGAACACTGCAATACCACGACTGACACTGCAATACCACGACTGAACACTGCAATACCACGACTGACTACTGCAATACTACGACTGAACACTGCAATACCACGACTGACACTGCAATACCACGACTGACACTGCAATACCACGACTGACACTGCAATACCACGACTGAACACTGCAATACCACGACTGAACACTGCAATACCACGACTGAACACTGCAATACCACGACTGACACTGCAATACCACGACTGACACTGCAATACCACGACTGACTACTGCAATACCACGACTGAACACTGCAATACCACGACTGACACTGCAATACCACGACTGACACTGCAATACCACGACTGAACACTGCAATACCACGACTGAACACTGCAATACCACGACTGAACACTGCAATACCACGACTGAACACTGCAATACCACGACTGACACTGCAATACCACGACTAAACACTGCAATACCACGACTAACACTACAATACCACGACTGAACACTGCAGTACCACGACTGAACACTGCAATACCACGACTGACACTGCAATACCACGACTGAACACTGCAATACCACGACTGACACTGTAATACCATGAATGAACACTGCAATACCACGACTGAACACTGCAATACCACGACTGAACACTGCAATACCACGACTAACACTACAATACCACGACTAACACTGCAATACCATGACTGAACACTGCAATACCACGACTAACACTGCAATACCACGACTACTACTGCAATACCACGATTAAACACTACAATAAATACTAACATAATAAACATTGATTTACTACAATAGTACTACCAAACACTGCAATAAACACTATAGTAATACTACTAAACAAAAAAAAAATACAACAGTGCTACTATAAACACGTTAATAATACTTCTAAACACAAAAAAAATACAACAATGCTACTAAACACTACATTAAACACAATAATAAGCACTACAATACTACAAAAATACTACCGGACACTGCTATAAACACTATAATAATACTACTAAACACACACACACACAAAAATACAACAGTGCTACTAAACACTATATTAAAAACACAATAATAAGCACTACAATACTACAGGACTACTACCAAACACTACAAGAAACACCAATATAATAAACACTATAATAATACTACTACACACTAAAAAAAATAAAAAAAAATAAATATAATAAATCAGTGCTACTACAAACACTATAATAATACTAATAAACAAAAAAAAAAAAATACAACAATGCTACTAAACACTATATTAAACACAATAATAAGCACTACAATACTACAACAATATTACCAAACACTACAATAAACACTATAATAATACTACTAAAAAAAAAATAATAATACAACAGTGCTACTATAAACACTATAATAATACTACTAAACACAAAACAAAAAAAAATAAAAAAATAAAACAGTACTAATATAAACACTATAATAATACCACTACACACAAAAACAAATACAACAATGCTACTAAACACTGCATTAAACACAATAACAAGCACTACAATACTACAAAAATACTACCAAACACTGCAAGAAACACCAATATAATAAACACTACAATACTACAAAAACCAATATAATAAACACTATAAAAAGACTACTAAACACTGAAAAAGAAAATACAACACACATGACTAAATACTCCTAAACATTACCATAACCACTACAAATACTCCTGTACACTGCAACTAAACACAATAAATACTATAATAATAATACTAAACACTACTACAAGTATAGACAAATCTCAAATAAGAAGGATCTGACATCCATAAAAATACGGGGGGGGTGTTGTAGATGATAAATTACATAAAAATGAAGTCATTCCGGGGTTATTAATTTTCAAAGACTAAAAAAATACATTTTTTTCATGTCAGGAATGATCAGTATGTACAGCACTTGGTTATCCCCCCCGTCCCCCCCTTCGCCCCCCACCTTCAGTCAGAGTTACCTGTGAGAAGTAGATGGAGTAGGATGGGGATGCCTGGGGCGGTTTTCCTGCTCATGGTGTGATCACCTACATTGGGAAGGGTGAGAAGCAGAAGATGGGGGGCAGAGAGAACAGCAAACAGCAGCCTCTCCCTCTCACTCCAGTCAGGCAGAAGGGATTGGATTTGTATCCAGACTGAGAGCCCGGCTACACATCTAATCCGTTCCTGGTGCAAACTCCCAGCTGGCTCCTGTCACTGCTGACTCATTGGATGCTTGTCAGCGCTGTCCACCAACAAAAAAAAAAAAAAAGAACAGCAACATAAATACAGAAAACACTTGATGGAGTATATAGGAACAAAAAAAGAAAAACAAAAAATAAAAAAGTTCATTAAAAAAAAATTGCTTTTTAAATATTTAAAAAATAACTTCATTTAAGAACTTATTTAACTTTTTTTTAATGTAATAATTTTAAAAGTAATTTTTTTTTATTTTTTTTTATGTAAATTTAAAAATTTCTCCTACCACTCCATCCCCCGCAGTTATTACCTTTTGTACCACCAGCCCCTCCCTCTTAGATTGTAAGCTCCCAGGATCAGGGCCCTCCTAACCCATATATATAAATAAATAAATGTATTTATATATATATATATATATATATATATATATATATATATATATATATATGTTAATTTAGGGATTTGGTACATGCAGTCTATCATTTTAATATATAAATTTGATCCATTTAAACTGACACTAAAGCAACGTTTCTGGTACAAAGGTTTTTACAAATGAAAAAAAAATTTTTTTTTTGTGATTCTTTAAAAATAATTGTAAGCTCCAAGGATCAGGGCCCTCCTATCCCTCTTGGATTGAACTGTATTGTTGCTGTATTGTCTCCCTTTATATTGTAAAGAGCTGAGCAAACTGTTGGCGCAATATAAATCCTGTATAATTATAAGAAAAAAATTATATATAACTAAACGAGAAAAGGGCATGCTATTTCTTTTTTTTATTAACTTTTTTTAATGTAACAATTTTAAAGTTTTTTTTTTCTTTTTTTATTATTCTTTTATATTTTTTATTATTTTTATGTATTTATTTTATTTTAATAACAAAAACGGTTTAAAAAAAGAACTAAAGCAATAAAGGCACTTTAGATAAAAATATAAAAAGTTAATTGAATTTTTAGGTACATTTCAAAAAAATATATAACTAAAAGAGAGAAAAGGCACACTACATTTTTTTTAATTAACTTTTTTTAAAGTAATAATTTAAAAAGTTATTTGAAAGCTGTATTTTTTATTTAAAGTAACAAAAAATGGTTTTAAAAAAAAGAACTAAAGCAGTAAAGGCACCTTAGATAAAAATATAAAAAGTTAATTGAATTTTTAGGTAAATTTAAAAAAAAAAATGTAACTAAACGAGAAAAGGGCACACTATTTTTTTTTATTAAATTTTTTTAATGTAACAATTTTAAAGTTTTTTTTTCTTTTTTATTATTATTTTATATTTTTTATTATTTTTATGTATTTATTTTATTTTAAGTAACAAAAACGGTTTAAAAAAAGAACTAAAGCAGTAAAGGCACGTTAGATAAAAATATAAAAAGTTATTTGAATTTTTAGGTACATTTAAAAAAAAAATTTAACTAAACGAGAAAAAGGCACACTAATTTTTTTTTTAATTAACTTTTTTAAGGTAATAATTTAAAAAGTTATTTGAAAGTTGTATTCTTAATTTAAAGTAACAAAAAACTTTTTTTAAAAAAAGAACTAAAGCAGTAAAGGCAAGTTAGATAAAAATATAAAAAGTTAATTGAATTTTTAGGTACATTTAAAAAAAATATTTAACTAAACGAGAAAAAGGCACACTACATTTTTTTTTAAATTAATTAAAAAAAAATAACTAAAGCAGTAAAGGCACAAGAAATAAAAATAAAAGTTAGTTTAATATTTAAATTTAAAAATCCATAAATAACTAAAACAAGAAAAAGGCACACTCATTTTTTTTTTTAATGTAATCTTTTTAAAGTTGCGTTTTTAATTTAAAGTAACAAAAATGGTTAAGAACAAAAGCAGTAAAGGCACAATAAATAAAAAGTTAATTAAATTTTTAGGTAAAGTATATATATATATAAGAAAAAGAGCACACTTTTTTAAATGTAATAATTTTAAAGTTGTATTTTAATTTAAAGTAACAAAAACTGTTAAGATAAAAAAAAAAAAGAACTAATGCAGTAAAGGCACAATAGTTAGCACTTCCGCCTGGCAGTACTCGGGTCGCTGGTTCGAATCCCAGCCACGGCACCGCCTGCCTGGAGTTTACATGTTCTCCCTGTACCTGTGTGGGTTTCCTCTGGGTCCTCCGGTTTCCTCCCACACTCCAAAGACATGCTGGTAGGTTAATTGGCTCCTGTCTAAATTGTCCCTAGTATGTGTATGTATGAATGTGAGTTAGGGACCTTAGATTGTACGCCCCTTGAGGGTTAGGGACTGATGTGAATGTAAAGCGTTGCATAAATTGACGGCGCTATACAAGTATCTGAAATAAGAAAAATGTTAATTTAATTAAAAAAATATTTTTTAAAATTTATTTAATAACTTTTTTAATGCAATAAATTTAAATGTTTTTTTTTGTAATTTAATAACTTTTTTAATGTAACAAATTCAAAGGTTTTTTTTGTATGTAATAACTTTTTTAATGTAATAAATTTAAATGTTTTTTTAAATTTAATAACTTTTTTAATGTAATAAATTCAAAGGTTTTTTTTGTATGTAATAACTTTTTTAATGTAATAAATGCAAAGGTTTTTTTTTTGTATGTAATAACTTTTTTAATGTAATAAATTTAAATGTTTTTTTTTAATTTAATAACTTTTTTAATGTAATAAATTCAAATGGGTTTTTTTTTATTGAATAACTTTTTTAATGTAATAAATTCAAAGGGTTTTTTTAAGTGAATAACTTTTTTAATGTAATAAATTCAAAGGTTTTTTTTGTATGTAATAACTTTTTTAATGTAATAAATTTAAATGTTTTTTTAATTTAATAACTTTTTTAATGTAATAAATTCAAAGGTTTTTTTTGTATGTAATAACTTTTTAATGTAATAAATTCAAAGGTTTTTTTTTGTATGTAATAACTTTTTTAATGTAATAAATGTAAATGTTTTTTTTTAATTTAATAACTTTTTTAATGTAATAAATTCAAATGGGTTTTTTTTTTATTGAATAACTTTTTTAATGTAATAAATTCAAAGGGTTTTTTTAAGTGAATAACTTTTTTAATGTAATAAATTCAAAGGTTCTTTTTATGTAATAACTTTTTTAATGTAATAAATTCAAAGGTTTTTTTATGGAATAACTTTTTTAATGTAATAAATTCAAAGGTTTTTTTTGTATGTAATAACTTTTTTAATGCAATAAATTTAAATGTTTTTTTTTTAATTTAATAACTTTTTTAATGTAATAAATTCAAAGGTTTTTTTTGTATGTAATAACTTTTTTAATGTAATAAATTTAAATGTTTTTTTAAATTTAATAACTTTTTTAATGTAATAAATTCAAAGGTTTTTTTTGTATGTAATAACTTTTTTAATGTAATAAATTCAAAGGTTTTTTTTTTGTATGTAATAACTTTAATAAATTCAAAGGGTTTTTTTAAGTGAATAACTTTTTTAATGTAATAAATTCAAAGGTTTTTTTTGTATGTAATAACTTTTTTAATGTAATAAATTTAAATATTTTTTTTAATTTAATAACTTTTTTAATGTAATAAATTCAAAGTTTTTTTTTGTATGTAATAACTTTTTTAATGTAATAAATTTAAATGTTTTTTTTTAATTTAATAACTTTTTTAATGTAATAAATTCAAAGGGTTTTTTTAAGTGAATAACTTTTTTAATGTAATAAATTCAAAGGTTTTTTTTGTATGTAATAACTTTTTTAATGTAATAAATTTAAATGTTTTCTTTAATTTAATAACTTTTTTAATGTAATAAATTGAAAGGTTTTTTTTATGTAATAACTTTTTTAATGTAAAAAATTCAAAGGTTTTTTTTGTATGTAATAACTTTTTTAATGTAATAAATTCAAAGGTTTTTTTTGTATGTAATAACTTTTTTAATGTAATAAATTTAAATGTTTTTTTTATTTAATAACCTTTTTAATGTAATAAATTCAAAGGTTTTTTTTGTATGTAATAACTTTTTTAATGTAATAAATTCAAATGGTTTTTTTTTTATTGAATAACTTTTTTAATGTAATAAATTCAAATGGGTTTTTTTTTATTGAATAACTTTTTTAATGTAATAAATTCAAAGGGTTTTTTTAAGTGAATAACTTTGTTAATGTAATAAATTCAAAGGTTTTTTTTTTGGTATGTAATAACTTTTTTAATGTAATAAATTCAAAGGTTTTCTTTTTTTTTTTTTTTTAAATAACAAAAAGTGCTCTCTTGTATATAGCAACAACCCCCACCGCCAGGTCCCAACATAATCAGATTAAATAGTCGCTGCAGTTAAAATCTGTCAATCAAAGGGCATTGCTGTGTGAGTTAAAGAGGCGGCATGGGGGGGGGGGGGTTTAGGTCACAAGACTGACACCAACAATAAATCAATAAATTGTATATATTAGGCGATGGTTGGCATCCTAAACAATTGCTCGTCAACACACATGAACAGGTCTGGGGTATCACAGGAACTCTAATTTTAAATATCATATGTGCCCTTATTTATCTGCTTTGCATTAAGTAACACAAAAATGAAAGAACTGCACTGAGATATTTGTATTTACTAATCCAGCCCCCCCCATCACCCCCCATAACTTTGCAATTAATTAAGATAATTACAAACTAATACATCCATTTTTTGTGTTGTATTTTTAATTTAACGTAACAAAAACGGTTAAAAAAAAAAAGACACAAAAGCAGTAAAAAGGGGTGTTACATAATAATAAAAAAGTTAATTGAATTTTTAGGTAATTTAAAAAAAAAAAAAAAAATTCTATATATATATATATATATATATATATATATATATATATATATATATATATATATATATATATATATATACATACATACACACACACACATTTTTTATTTAAAGTAACAAAAACTGTTAACAAAGGCGCTAAAGCGGTAAAGGGACGTTAAATAAAAAAGTTAAATTTTTAGGTAAAAAATGTATTAATTAAATACACACGCACGCGCGCACCTAAATGAGAGAAAGCCACAATAAATTTCTTTAATTAACTTTTTTTAATGTAATTATTTGAAAGTTGTATTTTTAATTTAAAGTAACAACTGTTAAAAAAGGCACTAAAGCATTAAAGGGACATTAAATAGAAAAGTAAAATTTTTAGGTCAAAAATTAATTAAATATATATATATATATATGCACCTAAATGAGAAAAGGCCACAATAAATTTCTTTATTTAACTTTTTTTAATGTAATTATTTGAAAGTTGTATTTTTTAATTTAAAGTAACAACAACTGTTAAAAAAGGCACTAAAGCAGTAAAAAGGAGTGTTACATAATAATAAAAAAAAGTTAATTAAATTTTTAGGTAATTAAAAAAAAAAATGAAACAAAAATTTTTTTATTTAAAGTAACAAAAACTGTTAACAAAGGCACTAAAGCAGTAAAGGGACGTTAAATAAAAAAAGTTAAATTTTTAGGTAAAAAATTAATTAATTAAATCTATATATATATATATATACATACACACACACATATATATATATATGCACCTAAATGAGAGAAAGCCGCAATACATTTCTTTAAATAACTTTTTTTAATGTAATTATTTGAAAATTGTATTTTTAATTTAAAGTAACAACTGTTAAAAAAGGCAGTAAAGCAGTAAAGGGACGTTAAATAGAAAAGTTTAATTTTTTAGGTAAAAAATTAATTAATTAAATATATATATACACACACACACACACACACACATATATATATATATATGCACCTAGATGAGAAAAGGCCACAATAAATTTCTTTAATTAACTTTTTTTAAAGTAATTATTTGAAAGTTGTATTTTTAATTTAAAGTAAGAACAACTGTTAGAAAAGGCACTAAAGCAGTAAAGGGACGTTAAATAAAAAAGTAAAATTTTTATGTAAAAAATGTATTAATTAAAAAAAAAAAAAAAAAAAAAAAAAGATATATATATATATATATATATATATATATATGCACCTAAATGAGAAAAGGTCACAATACATTTTTTTTAATAAACTTTTTTTAATGTAATGTGGAAGTTGTATTTTTAATTTAAAGTAACAAAAAACTGTTTTACAAAAAAGAACTAAAGCAGTAAAGGCACAAAAAAAAAATAAAAAAGCTAATTTAATTTTTATGTAAATTAAAAAACAAAAATTATATATATATATATATATATATATATATATATATATAAATAATTATTTTTTTTAATTTACCTAAAAATTAAATTAACTTTTTTATTTTTATTTATTTTGCCTTAATATGTATATATATATATGTAAAGCTAAAAATAGAAAAAAAAAAACACAAAAAAAAACAAATGCAGACACCTCGTCTAAGTATGCTGCAATTTATTAAATTTTTTTTTTTTTGGGCCTAGTTACTCTTGATGGCTTCATTTTATAGAACATTGGCGTGGCCAATGCTGAGCCAGAAGATGAGGTCATGGTGCTGGATGATGTCACGGGGAAGAGGTGATCTCCCTCCCATTCCCAATGTCCATGTCTCTGTCTGGCTGAAGGCTCTGTGATCCTGATATGAACTAATAAGCTGACTCTGGGGGGATTAGTGGACAGAGTGGAGGGGATTAGTGGCCTTATTTTCTTGTCAGGCTTTGCTGGTCTTTCAAAAGGCCTTGCTTTGCTCAGCGAAGCGACATTGCACATGCTCTCACAACCACCGTGTTTGCACCGACAACTCGTTAGCCGTCTCCGACAACGAAATCCTTCACATCGGAGGGTCGCTGTGCTCTGTGGTTGCTCAGAAATCGGTTTTAGGTATGCTGTGGCCATTTGAACGTTGCAGCAGATGTGGTCCACACGGGACTTAGAAGCAGATTTTCTGGCGGCATCGTACAATGCATTGAGACTTGATGGATATTTATTTTTTTCTATAGGGCTTTGCACCCCGGTCTTCTCTTAAATTGGTGCCGGCTTTCTTATGTAGGGTTCCATTGAGAAGGCCCAGGGTTCCTTTAGAGGTTTCTAGGGGTTCCTGGAGCAGTAGGGGGCACTGGTGAACTGACCTCCTATATTAGTGCCGGCTTTCTTAGGTAGGGTTCCATTGAGAAGGCCCGGGTTCCTTTAGAGGTTTCTAGGGGTTCCTGGAGCAGTAGGGGGCACTGGTGAACTGACCTCCTATATTAGTGCCGGCTTTCTTAGGTAGGGTTCCATTGAGAAGGCCCAGGGTTCCTTTAGAGGTTTCTAGGGGTTCCTGGAGCAGTAGGGGGCATTGGTGAACTGACCTCCTATATTATTTCCGGCTTTCTTAGGTAGGGTTCCATTGAGAAGGCCCAGGGTTCCTCTAGAGGTTTCTAGGGGTTCCTGGAGCAGTAGGGGGCATTGGTGAACTGACCTCCTATATTAGTTCCGGCTTTCTTAGGTAGGGTTCCATTGAGAAGGCCCAGAGTTCCTCCAGAGATTTCTACAGGTTCCTGGAGTAGCAGGGGCATCGGTGGAATGAGTTCCTGACCATCAATGTAAGAGGACACTTCACTGATCCAAAGTGTAAGGGGGTTCTTCTCCCAGTGGTCTCTAATCTAGGGTGCCTCTCCCATAATGTAAAGAACCACCACCCAAAGGAAGGGGTCACTGGAGCAGTGGGGGCCACTGGTGCACTGACCTCCTATATTAGTGCCGGCTTTCTTAGCTAGGGTTACCTTGAGAAGGCCCAGGGTTCCTCCAGAGGTTGCTAGGGGTTCCTGGAGTAGCGGGGGCATTAGTGGATTGAGTTCCTGCCCATCAGTGTAAGAGGAACACTTCACTGATCACTAGTATAAGGGGGTCCTGCTCCCACTGGTCTCTAGGGTGCCTCTCCCATAATGTAAAGAAGACCTAAATTGACCACCCAATGGAAGGGGGTCCTTGACCAGTGGGAGACATTGGTGAATGATCTCCTGTCTAACCATCAAGAGGACATTTTCCTTACCACCAGTGTAAGGGGCTTCTTCTCCCACTGACCACTAATCTGGGGTACTTCTCCCACAATGTGAAGAAGCACTACATTGACCACCCAATTGAAGGGGTTCCTTGAGTAGCAGGGACACTGGTGGATTAAGTTTCTGCCTCTGGTGAACTGACCTCCTGACCTTTGTATTAGTGCAGGCTTTCTTAGACAGAATTCCATTGAGAAGCCTCCAGAGGTTGCTAGGGGTTCCTTGAGCAGTGGCGGCATTGATCTCCTTCTCGACTATCAATGTAAGAGGACATTTCACTGATTACAAGGGGGTCCTTCTCCCAATGGCCATTATTATAGGGTACTTTTCCCACAATGTAAAGAGGAACTACATTGACCACCCAAAAGAAGGGGTTCTTGAGCAGTGGGGCACTGGTGAACGGGCCTCCTATAATAGTGCAGGCTTTCTTGGCTAGGGTTCCATTGAGAAGGCCCAGGGTTCCTCCAGATGTTCCTCCAGAGGTTCCTTGAGTAGCAGAGGCATTGGTGGATTGAGTTCCTGCCTATCACTGATGTAAGGGGGTTCTTCTCCCAATGGTCCCTAATCTAGGGTGCCTCTCCCATAATGTAAAGAAGACCTACATTGACCACCCAATGGAAGAGGTTCTTTGAGCAGTGGGGACATTGGTGGATTGATCTGCTGTCTAACCATCAAGGTAAGAGGACATTTTCCTTACCACCAGTGTAAGGGGCTTCTTCTCCCACTGACCACTAATCTGGGGTACTTCCCCCACAATGTGAAGAAGCACTACATTGACCACCCAATGGAAGGGGTTCCTTGAGTATTGGGGGCATTGATCTCCTTCCTGAGCATCAATGTAAGAGGACACTTCACTGATTACAAGGGGGTCCTTCTCCCAATGACCACTAACATAGGGTGTTCTTCTATAATGTAAAGAGGAACCACTTTGACCACCCAAAGGAAGGGGTCACTTGAGCAGTGGGGTCACTTGTGAACTAACCTCCTGCCAGACCATCAATTTAAGAGGAGTCATCACTGATCACCAGTGTAAGGGGGTCTGTCGCCCGCTGACCACTAATCTAGGGTACCTCTCCCACAATGTAAAGAAGCACTACATTTGTCACCCAGTGGAAGGTGTTCCTTGAGCGGCGAAGGCTTTGGCGGATTGATCTCCTGCCTGACCACCAGTGTATAGGAACCCTTCTCCCACTGACCAGTACCACGGGGTGCTTTTCCCATAACTTGAAGAAGAACTACATTGACCAATCAATGGAAGGGGTTCCTTGACCAGTGGGAGACATTGGTGAATGATCTCCTGTCCAACCATCAAAGTAAGAGGACATTTTCCTTACCACCAGTGTAAGGGGCTTCTTCTCCCACTGACCACTAATCTGGGGTACTTCCCCCACAATGTGAAGAACTATGTTGACCACCAAATGGAAGAGGTTCCTTGAGCAGTGGGGGCATTGGTGGACTGACCTCCTTCCACACCATCAATGGAATCTGACCATCAATGTAAGAGGACACTTCACTGACCACCAGTGTAGAGGGGTCCCTCACCCACTGACCACTAATTCCAGGGTACTTCTCCCACAGTGCACTTCACTGACCACCAGTGTAGAGGGGTCTCTCACCCACTGACCACTAATTCCAGGGTACTTCTCCCACAGTGCACTTCACTGACCACCAGTGTAGAGGGGTCTCTCACCCACTGACCACTAATTCCAGGGTACTTCTCCCACAGTGCACTTCACTGACCACCAGTGTAGAGGGGTCTCTCACCCACTG
The DNA here is from genome assembly GCF_062004578.1 of Staurois parvus. NCBI lineage: Eukaryota > Metazoa > Chordata > Amphibia > Anura > Ranidae > Staurois > Staurois parvus. Next base: position 157,360 of record NW_028318077.1, on the reverse strand, counting down.
ACCACTAATTCCAGGGTACTTCTCCCACAGTGCACTTCACTGACCACCAGTGTAGAGGGGTCTCTCACCCACTGACCACTAATTCCAGGGTACTTCTCCCACAGTGCACTTCACTGACCACCAGTGTAGAGGGGTCTCTCACCCACTGACCACTAATTCCAGGGTACTTCTCCCACAGTGCACTTCACTGACCACCAGTGTAGAGGGGTCTCTCACCCACTGACCACTAATTCCAGGGTACTTCTCCCACAGTGCACTTCACTGACCACCAGTGTAGAGGGGTCTCTCACCCACTGACCACATTGCATACTTTTACTACTTTTCTATCAAAGTTAGGTTTTTTTTTTTTTGCGCACATTTCAGGCCTGAAGATTAGATATAGCAGCTGTACACAATATATATATAACACACACAAGTTTGCTTTTCCGGGCGGGTGGGGGGCATTATATATAATAATACTAAAAAAATTAAATAAATGAAAAACAATAAAAAAATGAAACATAAATATATATTATAAATAATATATTTATAAATAATATATATATATATATATATATATATATATATATATATATATATATATATAAATATAAAATAATCGGATAGACTTTGCTAATATACCAAAAATATTTTTGCAGCCATTTCTCTAGGCATCAAAAATGTCATATATTAAAATAAATAAATAAATAAATAAATAAATAAATAAAAAAAAAAAAATATATATATATATATATATATATATATATATATATATATATAAATAAATAAATAAAACACACACACATGATTCTGCTTTTCCGGGTGGGTGGGGGGCATTTATATATAATAATAAAAATAAAATAAAAAATAATAAACAAATATATTATAAATATATATTTATAAATATTAATTATTATTTTAAAATATATATTATTTATAATATATATATATATATAATATTGGGACAGACTTTTCTAATATACCATGGGATGGATATAAAAATATTTTTGCAGCCAGTTCTCTAGGCATCAAAAATGTTATTTATTAAAAATAAAATAAAAACAAATATTGAAAAAATTATATCTCTATCCATCCATCCATCTGGCAGACTTTTTTTATTATATACCAGGGGTTTTATATAAAATTATTTTTTTTGCAGGCATTCCAATAGACAGAAATATTTCAAGGGTTCCTCTGGTATAAAAAGGTTGAGGAAGGTCGTACCCGAGGTTGTGAACTTCAACACATCGGAAAACATGAGACTTTTTATTTATCATCATTATTTTTATTATTATTCAGGATTTAGGCTCAGTTTACACCTTTGCAGTTTGCGTTTGAGCTGTTTCTGCATTGCGTTTTGCGTTTTTGCACCTGCATTTTTGATGGTTGTGTTGCCACGTTTTTTTTTTTTTGGAAAGGGGCGGAGACTTTTTTTTTTTAACGCAAAACGTTGCATTTTTGGTTCTGTAGACTTCAGTGGAGACGCTGCAGAAAAGCACATGTTGCGTTTTCGAGTCGTTTTTTTTTTTTTTCTTTTTCTTGTTGCTGGGCAGATTTAAAACACAAAACGCATCAAAAACACAACATGTGCTTTTCTGCAGCGTCTCCACTGAAGTCTACAGAACCAAAAATGCAACGTTTTGCATAAAAAAAAAGTCCCCGCCCCTTTCCAAAAAAAAACGCGGCGAGTGAAAACGCGGAGATGTGAACGCGTCCTGTAGGAAATCGTGTTACATGGACCGCTGGGCGTTTCTGCAGAACGCAAAGGAAAATGCGGAGATGTGAACCCGGGGTAATGCTTGTTCATAAACGCAACCCCTCCCCCGACTCCGACTCCTAGCATTGTTTTCCAGCCCCTCCCACCGCGCTTCATAAGAGGCGACTCCCCCACCATTCTCACACTTCTCTGACCTGCCAGTAAGCGGACTCAGCAGAATCCGGGGCTCCTCCCCCTCCTCCCATACACACATTTAATGAAGTGCCCCCCCCCCCCCAGCTGGGAAAACATTGAGGGACGGCGAAGAACGACTCCACATGATACAGACATTCGGGTCGATCTACTAAAGACAAGAAGGGAAGGAATTGCATGGTGTGTGGTGAATACAGGACTACTTGCATGGAAAAGAAAGAAAAAAGAGAATATTTATTTTTGCTTGCATATGGCTGGATGTGACACCACCACTGCAGAGACATTTTCCTTTCAGTGACACCACCAATGCAGAGACATTTTCCTTTCAGTGACACCACCACTGCAGAGACATTTTCCTTTCAGTGACACCACCACTGCAGAGACATTTTCCTTTCAGTGACACCATCAATGAAGATACATTTTTCCTTTTAACGGCGCCACCAATGCAGGAGCATTTTCCTTTCAGTGACACCACCAACACAGTGACATTTTTACTTTCAATGACACCACCAATGCAGAAACATTTTTCCTTTCAGTGACACCACCAACACAGGGATATTTTTCCTTTCAGTGAAACCACCAACACAGGGACATTTTTATTTTCAATGACACCACCAATGCAGAGAAATTTTTCCTTTCAGTGACACCACCAACACGGATATTTTCCTTTTAGTGACACCACCAACACAGGGACATTTTTATTTTCAATGACACCACCAATGCAGAGACATTTTTTCTTTCAGTGACATCACAAACGCAAGAACATTTTTTCTTTCAGTGACCATGCAAATACAGAGACATTCTACCTTTCTGTGACACCACCAATAGAGGGACATTCTACCTTTCAGTGACACCACCAATGCAGAGACATTCTACCTTTCAGTGACACCACCAATGCAGAGACGTTCTACCTTTCTGTGACACCACCAATGCAGAGACATTCTACCTTTCAGTGACACCACCAATGCAGAGACATTCTACCTTTCAGTGACACCACCAATGCAGAGACATTCTACCTTTCAGTGACATCACCAATGCAGGGACATTTTACCTTTCTGTGACACCACCAATGCAGAGACATTCTACCTTTCAGTGACACCACCAAAGCAGGGACAGTCTACCTTTCAGTGACACCACCAATGCAGGGACATTCCTCCTTTCAGTGACACCACCAATGCAGAGACATTCTATCTTTCAGTGACACCACCAATGCAGAGACATTCTACCTTTCAGTGACACCACCAATGCAGAGACATTCTACCTTTCAGTGACACCACCAATGCAGAGACATTCTACCTTTCAGTGACACCTCCAATAAGGGACATTTTTCCTTTCAGTGACATCACAAATGTAAGAACATTCTACCTTTCAGTGACACCACCAATGCAGGGACAGTACCTTTCAGTGACACCACCAATGAGGGACATTTTTCCTTTCAGTGACACCACACATATATATATATATATAAAGGTGTCACTATGACGGCGTGTCTGTAGACAGGAGGCGGCCCTCTCTACATTGCACCATCCCCCGTCACTTACCGGCATACCCCGGGTCACAGCGGCACTCGTACCCGTTGGTGAGGTCGATGCACGTCCCTCCATTCTGACACGGGCCCGATGTGCACTCATCAATGTTCACAGAACAGTTTTCCCCTGAAAGCAGAAAAAAAAAAAGGTCAGTTTTTTCGGACAACACGTGTTGGGGAGGGGGGTTGGTTGTGGGGGTGGGGGGTATTGGTTGTGGGGGTGGGGGGGTTGGTTGTGGGGTGGGGGGGGGTCTAGGTCTTAAGAATCGGCAAGCAGCAGGATTGTCTGCTGTACTGTTCACTCAATTTATCTCCTGTGATCGTCAGCGCCATTTAGTGGGATTTTTTTTAAATGCCTAAAAAAAAAATGGTAGTACCACATTATGGCCACTAGATGGAGGTCTTTTTTGTCTCCAAGTACTTGCCAGGGCTTGGGCGGTGTGTCACCTCAGATGTTCCAGGCCACCAAGCAAGGACATGGAGATGGAGAACAGTGCCGTCCATCAAAACAGGTCAGACAGAGCGCCCCCCCTCCCTCTATGGCCATCCGACAACACAGCAAGCAAGGAGACGGCTCCTCTCTTTGTCTCCAAGTACTTGACACAGACAGGGGGGCGGCACAGGCAGACATTCCTCCGATCGCACCAGATCTCATCCATCCCTGGGACCTCCTCCTGGCTGTGCTATCTCATTAGACTTCTTGAAGGACAGTTCTTCCCCAAAATCTCCTCCTCGTTTGAACCAAAAGCTGGGGCCTGTACATGCGGGTGACACCATTCACATAAGGGGCCAAGTCAACACTTCCAAGAACCTCCATTTAGAACATGGAAACCTCGCCTGGACCTGGCTAGGGTGCAAAACAATTCCCAACCTGGACACTATCTGCATGGAGTTTGCATGCTCTTTCTTGAAGGACTTCTTGACCTGGCTACAGTGAACAACAATATCTAGAGTAAATGAACATGGATGGACCACAGAATTTGGTCCTTCAAAAGTTTCCAGTATCTCATAGCTTCCAGTTATCTGCTTTGAAGAAGTGGCTAGCTCTTCTGCCTGGCAGCACTGGGGTCCTTGACTCATTTGCCACCCTGGACACTATCTGCATGGAGTTTGCATGCTTTCTTGAAGGACAGTTCTTCACCAAAAGCTCCTCCTCGTTTGAACCAAGTGCTGGGGCCTGTACACGTGGGTGACACCATTCACATAAAAGGCTTCCAAGAACCTCCATTTAGAACATGGAAACCATGCCTGGACCTGGCTAGGGTGCAAAACGATTCCCAGAGTAAATGAACATGGATGGACCACAGAATTTGGTCCTTCAAAAGTTTCCACTATCTCAAAAGTTTCCAGTATCACCCTGGACACGATCTGTATGGAGTTTGCATGCTCTTTCTTGAAGGACAGTTCTTCCCCAAAAACTCCTCCTCGTTTGAACCAAGTGCTGGGGCCTGTACATGCGAGTGACACCATTTACATAAGGGGCCAAGTCAACACTTCCAAGTTGGCATGCTCTTTCTTGAAGGACAGTTCTTCCCAAAAAACTCCTCCTTGTTGGAACCAAGTACTGGGGCCTGTAAACGCGGGTGACACCATCCACATAAGGGGCTTCCAAGAACCTCCATTTAGAACCTGGAAACCTCACCTGGACCTGGCTAGGGTGCAAAACGATTCCCAGAGTAAATGAACATGGATGGACCACAGAATTTGGTCCTTCAAAAGTTTCCAACATCTCAAATGTTTCCAGTATCTGCTTTGAAGAAGTGGCTAGCTCTTCTGCCTGGCAGCACTGGGGTCCTTGACTCATTTGCCACCCTGGACACTATCTGCATGGAGTTTGCATGCTCTTTCTTGAAGGACAGTTCTTCACCAAAAGCTCCTCCTCGTTTGAACCAAGTGCTGGGGCCTGTACATAAGGGGCTACCAAGAACCTCCATTTAGAACATGGAAACCTCACCTGGACCTGGCTAGGGTGCAAAACAATTCCCAAAGTAAATGAACATGGATGGACCACAGAATTTGGTCCTTCAAAAGTTTCCACTATCTCAAAAGTTTCCAGTATCACCCTGGACACTATCTGCATGGAGTTTGCATGCTCTTTCTTGAAGGACTTCTTGAAGGACAGTTCTTCCCCAAAAACTCCTCCTCGTTTGAACCAAGTGCTGGGGCCTGTACACACGGGTGACACCATTCACATAAGGGGCCAAGTCAACACTTCCAAGAACCTCCATTTAGAACATGGAAACCTCACCTGGACCTGGCTAGGGTGCAAAACGATTCCCAGAGTAAATGAACATGGATGGACCACAGAATTTGGTCCTTCAAAGGTTTCTAGCATCTGCCTTGAAGCAGCGGCTAGCTCTTCTGCCTGGCAGCACTGGGGTCCTTGGCTCATTTCCCACCCTGGACACTATCTGCATGGAGTTTGCATGATCTTTCTGTACTTACGTGGGTTTCCTCTGGATACTCCAGGTTCCTCCTACACTCCAAAGACCTGCTGGTACGTTAGTTGGCTCCTGTCTAAATTGTCTCTAGTATGGATGCCAGTCAGGGTCCTTAGATTGTTCGCTCCTCGTGGGCAGGGACTGACGGGAATGTATAATATGTAAAGCTCGTGCATAGATATCCGGCACTATATATAAACCTGGAATCAGGGGCGGACTGACAACTCATGGGGCCCCCGGGCAATAGGAAATCATGGGGCCCCTGTGTCCTCGCCCACACTCAAACCACACCCAAAAAAGCCTATGAAAGGTACCAGGGGCATCTCATGGGGCCCCCTACTGACCCCGGGTCCTCGGGTGCCTAAATGGTCAGTCCACCCCTGGATGGAATAAATAATACGGACAATCACCTTCTACTCACCCGTAAATCCCGGCTGACACCGACACACGTATCCCGCCGCATTGGCATAACTGAATTCTGCGCCGAACTCCGGCTCTGCCATATAAAAGGTCTCATTCGATCGTTCAAGACAGAGGGCGCCATTCAGGCAGGGGCGGGCCGCGCATTCATCAATATCGAGCTCACAACTGTCCCCGGAATACCCTAAAAAAAAAAAAAAAAAGAAAAAAAGGAATTACATCTATAAGAGGACATTCAGAAACTGCAAACAGTAATGACATGGAGGTCGGTGGGAGGAGCCAGTGAGCGCAGCGAAGGACCGAAATGTGTTAATTTCACAACAGATTTTGGATCATTATTATTATTATTATTTTTTTTTTAAATAAAATTAATTCTTATTTAACCCCTTATTATTAGTAACATGTAGTGAGGCCTAATCAGCCGTATTTAACTTCTTCTTCCCCCTCTCCCCTTAGCTGTTGTTCTGGATATTATTTTTTATTTATTTTTTTTACCAATAATATTTACTTTTTTTTTTCATTCATTTATTATTATTATTATTATTATTATAATACAGGATTTTTAAAAAGTTTTTGTTGCTTTAAATTAAAAAAAAAAAAAACTTGAAAATTATTACATTAAAAAAAGTTAATTAAAAAAAAAATGAGCGTACCCTTTTCTCGTTTAGTTATATATTATTATTTTTTATTATTATTATTATTATACAGGATTTATATGGCACCAACAGTTTGCTCAGTGCTTTACAATATAACAGGAGACAATACAGTTCAATACAAGAGGGATAGGAGGGCCCTGCTCCTCGGAGCTTACAATTATTTTTAAAGAACCACAAAAAAAAAAAAAGGTTTTTTTTCCATTTGTAAAAACCTTTGTACAAGAAACGTCGCTTTAGTGTCACTTTAAATGGATCAAATTTATATATTAAAATTATAGACTGCATGTACCAAATCCCTAAATTAACATATATATATATAAAAAAATAAAAAATAATATATATATAATAAATATATAATAAAAAAAAATAAAATATTTACATATATATATAAATAAAAATAAATATATATATATATATATATATATATATATATATATATATATATATATATATATATATATATATATAAATAAATATTATATATATATATATATATATATATAAAATATATATATATATGTATATATTAAAAAAAATAAAATATTTACATATATATATATATATATATATATATATATATATAAAAATATATATATATATATATATATATATATATATATATATATATATATATAAAAAAAATAATAAATATATATATATATATATAAATAAATATTATATATATATATATTTAATAAAAAAAAAATAATATAAATATATATATATATATATATATATATATATTAAAAAAAAATATATATATATATAAAAATAAATATTATATATATATAGAAAAAAAATACATATATATACGTATATAAATACATATATATATACACAGTGTAGGACAGACACGTCTCTAAAAAAAAAAATGTTTTTAATTTTTTGTAAATGTACAATATATGTATGTAAAGCGCTGGGTAAATTGACAGCACTATAGAAGTACCTGAAATAAATAAATAATAAATTTTTTTTTCCATTTGTAAAAAATAAAAAGTTTTTTTTTCCATTTGTACAAGAAACGTCGCTTTAGTGTCACTTTAAATGGATCAAATTTATATATTAAAATTATAGACTGCATGTACCAAATCCCTAAATTAACATATATATATATATAAAAAAATAAAAAATAATATATATATATATATATATATATATATATATATATAATAAAAAAATAAAATATTTACATATATATATATATATATATATAAATAAAAATAAATATATATATAAATAAATATATATATATATATATATATATATATAAAAATAAATATTATATATATATATATATATATATATATATGTATATATTAAAAAAAATTTAATATTTACACATATATATATATATATATATATATATATATATATATATATATATATATATATAAAAAATAATAAATATATATATATATATATATATAAAAATAAATATTATATATATATATATTTAATAAAAAAAAAAATAATATAAATATATATATATATATATTAAAAAAAAAATATATATATATAAAAATAAATATTATATATATATAGAAAAAAAATACATATATATACGTGTGTATATATATATATATATATATATACACAGTGTAGGACAGACACGTCTCTAAAAAAAAAAATGTTTTTAATTTTTTGTAAATGTACAATATATGTATGTAAAGCGCTGGGTAAATTGACAGCGCTATAGAAGTACCTGAAATAAATAAATAATAAATAAATTAATTCATTAAATCGTGTACACAATTTTTCATGCCTTTAAGAACAGTATGGTGGCTAAGCAGCCCTTGTACAGCATCATTCTAAATGGGTCAAACTAAAAAATTAAAATAATTTAATGTAATTGATTAATACTAATAATAGCAGTAAATAATTTTTAATTTGTTAAAAAGAAATAAAAAAAATTATAAACTGCATGTACCAAATCCCTAAATTAACACATACACACACACATAGATATATATAATATATTTTTTAAAAAATAATATGGTATTTTTCTGGTACAGTGTAGGACAGACACGTCTCTAAAAAAATTACAAATTTTATTAAATCGTGTATACAATTTTTCATGCCTCTAAGAACAGTATGGTGGCTAATATAATTTTAAATTAAAGTAAAATATTAATACTACTGCAACTAATACTACTACTACTACTAATAATAATAATAAATACATTTTTAATGTGTTAAACAAAATAAGAAAAAAAATTATAGAACGCATCCCTAAATTAACATATATATAAAAAAACACCAAAAATTATATGGGACTTTTCTGGTACAGTGTAGGACAGACACATGTCTCTAAAAAAAAAATTAAAAATTTGATTAAATTGTGTATATAATTTTTCATGCCTTTAAAGAACAGTGTGGCGGCTAAGCAGCCCTTGTATAGCATCATTTTAAATGGGTCAAACTAAAAAATAAAAATAATATAATTATATAATAATGTAAAGGATTACTACTACTACTACTACTACTAATAATAAATACATTTCTAATGTGTTAAAAAAAATAAGAAAAAAAATTATAGACTGCATGTACAAAATCCCTAAATTAACACATACATTCTAAAAATAATATAATTATATAATAATGTAATAATAATAATAATAATAATAATAAAAAAAATTTTAATTTGTTTAAAAAAAACACAAAAAAACCCCCAACACTTTTTTCTGTAGGTTTCATATAAATGAAAATAATTTTTCCTGCCCTCCAAAAAAACAACGTATATATTACTTATTGATCTTAAGGTGGTTCCCCAGCCTCCCCCCAATTTTTTTAAACCCCTGCCTACCTCTATGCCAGTTGTAACCTTTTCAGATACTCACCCACCCAGCGATCCAGAGATGTCCTGCAGAATCCTGTTAGAATTCTGCCCTGCCCAGTCTTACGCAGCCATCTTGTTTATGTGACGTCATCCTGTGGCCCGCCGGCCCTTCAGGTTTAGCTGATGGGCCTCAAGATCACATGTGCTAAGCCCCACCCCCTCCTCCTTTATCGGTGAAGCACTATGCCTCCTGGGATATGTGACACATGTATCCCAGGAGCCACAGCAGGCATAATTTTTTATGTGACGTCACCATCTTTTTTTATGTGACGTCATCCCGATATGTAACGTGCCTATCCCAGACATAATTTTTTATGTGACGTCATCCTATGTCAAGTGTGTATCACAGGAGCCACAGCAGGCATAATTTTTTATGTGACGTCGCCATCTTTTTTTATGTGACGTCATCCCGATATGTACCGTGCCTATCCCCGGAGGCACAGCAGGCATAATTTTTTATATGACATCACCATCTTTTTTTATGTGACGTTATCCCGATATGTGACGCACGTACCCCAGGAGCCATATCAGGCATAATTTTTAATGCGACGTCGCCACTTTTTTTATGTGACGTCATCCCGATATGTAACGTGCCTATCCCAGGCATAATTTTTAATATGATTTCACCATCTTTTTTATGTGACGTCATCCCGATATGTGACACGCGTATCCCAGGAGCCACAGCAGGTATAACTTTATGTGACGTCGCCATCTTTTTTTATGTGACATCATCCCGATATAGGACACGTGTATCCCAGGAGCCACAGCAGGTATCATTTTTTTATGTGACGTCACCATCTTTTTTATGTGACGTCATCCCGATATGTGACGCGCATATCCCAGGAGCCATAGCAGGCATAGTTTTTCATGTGAAGTCATCCTGAGGCCTGCCAGCCCTTCAGGTTTAGCTGCTGGGCCTCGGGATCACATGCGCTAAGCCCTGCCCCCTCCTCCATCAGTGAAGCACTATGCCTCCTGGGATATGTGACGTACATATCCCAGGAGCCACGGCAGGCATAATTGTTTATGTGACGTCATCCCGATATGTGATGTGCCTATTCCAGGAGCCATAGCAGGCATAATTTTTTTGTGACGTCGCCATCTTTTTTATGTGACGTCAACCCGTTATGTGACGTGTGTATCCCAGGCATAATTCTGTTAATCGTCTAGGCAAATGACGTGCATTATGGGGCAGAATAGACTGTCTCTGACGCTTGGCCACAACCTGCTGATGATGTCATGTCCATAGTCTGGGCACAGGGTGACGTTAAGGTTGGGGTGTAGGGTTCCCCATTCGGATGGGGGGGGTCATTCCCCTTCGACGTCAGATGGAATGTATGCACTGACCTGTCCAGCAGACACACGTGTAGCCCTTCACCCCCTCCACACAGGTGGCATTATTCAGACACGGGTTGGAAGAACATTCCAGGATATCCATCTCACACATATCACCTTCATATCCCGTGTCGTTGCAGTTGCAGTGAAACCTAAAATTCAGAGATACTAATTAGGACCCCACCTAACGATTCTCATTAGCATCGATGTCATCGAACAAAACGTTTAGGACTTCAGAGATCAATCTGCCAACTTCGCATGAATTCACCAGCATGGAAGAAAAATATATTTGAACTATATTTTAAAAATATTCTTCCCAAATATATTGACATATATTCGAAACGATACAATTTTGGCCGTGTTCAATATATTTCAAAATATAATTCAATAAAAAAAATTTTTTTATAAATATATATATATGTTGAAATGCATTTTTTATACATTACAAAATATGAAAAATATATTTGAAAATATATATTTTTTAAAATATATTCTTCAGATTTTTTTTAACATATAAAAAAAGTAATTTTAACATATATTTTTACATATATCTGTAAATGTATTCCAAAAATAAAGATTTGTATTTTTAAAGACATACAGTATATTTGAAATTAATTTTTAAAAATATTTTTCATATACTTTGTAATAAAAATGCATTTCAACATGCAGTGTATATATATATATTGTTTTTTAAATAAATATATTGAATATGGCCAAAATTGTAGCATTTCAAATATATGTCAATATACACACACGCACACATAATTTTTTTTTATTGACATATATTTTGAAATATATTGAATATGGCCAATTTCAAAATATATGTCAAAATATATGTCAATATATTTGGGAAGAATATTTTAAAAATATAAAAAAGCCATTTTAACATATATTTTTACATATATTTGTAAATGCATTCCAAAAATATAGATTTGTATTTTTAAAAATATTACTTTGTAATAAAAATGCATTTCAACATGATATATATACACATTATATATATATATTTTACTGAAATATTTTGAATATGGCCAAAATTGTAGCATTTCAAATATATGGCAATATATTTGGGAAGAATATTTTAAAAATATATTTCAAATATACTTAAAAAATATATATTTTTTTAAATATATTCTTCAGATTTTTTTTCAACATATAAAAAAGCCATTTTAACATATATTTTTTTAAATATATTTGTAAATGCATTCCAAAAATATAGATTTGTATTTTTAAAGACATACAGTATATTTGAAATGTATTTTTAAAATTATTTTTCATATATTTTGTAATAAAAACGCATTTCAACATGATATATATATATTTTTTTATTGAAATATATTGAATATGGCCAAAATTGTAGCATTTCAAATATACGTCAATATATTTGGGAAGTATATTTTTAAAATATATTTCAAATATACTTTAAAATAGATATTTTTTAAGTATATTCTTCAGATTTTTTGTAACATATATTTTTACATAAATTTGTAAATGCATTCCAAAAATGTAGATTTGTATTTTTTTTTATTTTTTTCATATACTTTGTAATAAAAATGCATTTCAACCTAAATTATATATATATATTTATTTATTTGAATATATTTTGAAATATATTCAATACAGTCAAAATTGTAGCATTTCAAATATATGTCAATATATTTGGAAAGAATATTTTAAAAATATATATGTATATTTGTATCTCTTCGCCTCTCGTCTGATCAATGTTTATAAACAATGTTCCTTTGTATCTCTCTATCTCCCGTCTGATCGATGTTTATAAACAATGTTCCTTTGTATCTCTCTATCTCCCGTCTGATCGATGTTTATAAACAATGTTCCTTTGTATCTCTCTATCTCCCGTCTGATCGATGTTTATAAACAATGTTACTTTGTATCTCTATCTCCCGTCCGATGTTTATAAACAATGTTACTTTGTATCTCTCCATCTCCTGTTCGATCGATGTTTATAAACAATGTTACTTTGTATCTCTCCATCTCCCGTCCGAGCGATGTTTATAAACAATGTTACTTTGTATCTCTCCATCTCCCATCCGATCGATGTTTATAAACAATGTTACTTTGTATCTCTCTATCTCCCGCCCGATCGATGTTTATAAACAATGTTACTTTGCATCTCTCTATCTCCCGTCTGATCGATGTTTATAAACAATGTTACTTTGTATCTCTCCATCTCCCGTCCGATCGATGTTTATAAACAATGTTACTTTGTATCTCTCTATCTCCCGTCCGATCGATGTTTATAAACAATGTTACTTTGTATCTCTATCTCCCGTCTGATCGATGTTTATAAACAATGTTACTTTGTATCTCTATCTCCCGTCTGATCGATGTTTATAAACAATGTTACTTTGTATCTCTCTATCTCCCGTCTGATCGATGTTTATAAACAATGTTACTTTGTATCTCTCTATCTCCCGTCTGATCGATGTTTATAAACAATGTTACTTTGTATCTCTCTATCTCCCGTCCTTCAGTGATCCATGATGATACAAGGACGACAATCACCTGTTAAGGTCATCCACACAAAGTCCTCCATTGAGACACGGCTGGCTCTGACACTCATCCACATCTTGTTGGCACACCTCACCATCGTACCCTGCGGGGCATTCACATAGGAAGTGACCAATGTAATCCCGGCACGTGGCACCATTTTGACACGGATTCGACTGGCACTCGTCTACCTCGGTCTCACAGTTGACACCTGTAAAAGGGAGAAAACACGACGGTCACATTCATCATTACCAACAACACATGTGATATGACGAGACACGTGAACACCACATCTAAGAAGGCTTTGCTGTGTCCCACACTGATTTGGTTGGAGAGCTTTTTTGGTTCTTTAGTTCCTTTAATCTTTCCTCACCAAAACCACATGGAGATGAGCTAAGGTTTGGCCCCGAACCGGCAGGAAACCTGAAGGAATCTGTCCCATGGCCTCTGGCCCAATCAGCTGCAGTCCATGAAGTTCCCCAACTAAAGCCGTATGGGACAAAAAGGAAGCCATGATGGTGACGTTATTAGCCTAATACATTCACATGGACATCTTTGGTCAATGACATTGCCCAAATTTGACCATGACTGGTGACAATATTGACCAGAGATGGCCGCATGTCCATTTTTGGTCAACGACAATGTCCAAATATGGCCATGGCTGGTGGCATCATTGACCTAAAAGAGCCACGTGCCCATTTGTTGGTCAATAACAATGTCCAAACATGGCCATGGCTGGTGACATCATTGACCTAAAATAGCCACATGGCCATATTTGGTCACTGGCATTGTCCAAATATGGTCTTGGCTGGTGGCATCGTTGACCTAGCATGGCCACATTCCATTGCCCAAGTATGGTCATGATTAGTGACATCTTTGACCTAATATGGCCACATTTGGTCACTGGCATTGTCCCAATATGGTCTTGGCTGGTGGCATCATTGACCTAACATGGCCACATTCCATTGCCCAAGTATGGTCATGATTAGTGACATTGTTGACTTAATATGGCTACATGACCATTTTTAAGACACTAGGGCCATAGCTAGTGACATCATTGACCTTAAATAGCATACATGGTCATATTTGGTCAGTGGCATTGTCCAAATATGGTCTTGGCTGGTGGCATTGTTGACCTGATATGGCCACATTTGGTCACTGGCATTGTCCAAATATGGTCTTGGCTGGTGGCATTGTTGACCTGATATGGCCACATTTGGTCAGTGGCATTGTCCAAATATGGTCTTGGCTGGTGGCATTGTTGACCTAATATGGCCACATGGTCATATTTGGTCAATGGCATTTGTCCAAAATACGTCGATGTGGCCATATTAAACCAATGATCCACCCCTTTGTTACATGCGACCGTGGGGCAGAAGTTCATGGTCACAGCTGATTGGGCCTACAGCCTACTACTGTATCATGTGACAGGTTTGGGCCAAACGGAGTTCTATAGAAGCCACGATTTCCATACACTGTACTGGTGATGGCCACAAAGCTTGAGACAGCAGTAAATTTATGCTGACAATAGGTGGCAGTATAAGGCCAAACATGAAAATGATATTTCTAAACATTGGTGGTTATCTCTACATAACAAAAATAAGCAGAATTGCAACCCCCCCCCATTGTCTTGCAAATGTATCTTATTTTCTCATATATATATATATATATATATACACACACACACAATTTTTTGTACTATTTTAATTTTTCATTATTATTTTTTTTAATTTATTTTTTTATTAATTTTTTTTCATATATATATATATATATATATATATATATATATATATATACACACACACACACACACACATATATATATATATATATATATATATATATATATATATATATATATAATGTTTGCACAAAGGGTTTTTTTTTGTTTTTTTTGTTAATATTTACTCTCAGCTCAGTTTCATGTGACAGGTGACAACAGAGCACAACTGAAAGACAAAAGGCATTCTATAACAGGAAGTGCCTCAGCCGGGTCTTTCCTGGCAGGATCAGCAGGGATTGTATTAATGCAAGCTGCAATTTTTAAAATATTGAAAAGAAATATCTATATCTGTATCATTCATCACACACTGTGCTGCCAATCAGGGGCGGACTGACAACTCATGGGGCCCCCGGGCAATAGGGGATCATGGGGCCCCTGTGTCTTTGCCCAAACTCAAAAAAGCCTATGAAAAAGGTACCAGGGGCATCTCATGGGGCCCCCTACTGACACCGGGCAGTGCCCAAGTTTGCAAATGGTCAGTCCACCCCTGCTGCCAATTTGCCTGGTCTATCGATAAAGAATTGATATCAAATAAAAATGTTAGATTCTAAAAATACTAATAAAATTAGCTAAATATTAATGTCATTTACTATTTATATTATATAAATGTTTATAGAAAATATGAATTAATTACTATTGAATATAAATGTTAAATACAAAAAAAAATTAAAAGAAGCTGAAATGACATCAACATTCCACATGGAAGAAAAATATATTTTAAAAATATTCTTCCCAAATATATTGACATCTATTTGAAATACTACCATTTTGGCCGTATTATATATATATATATATATATATATATATATATATATATATATATATATACACACACACACACATATACACACACACACTTTATGCTGAAATGCATTTTATATATATTACAAAATATATGAAAAATAGTTTTAAAAATATGTTTTTTAAATATATCCTTCATATTTTATTTAACATATAAAACAGTCATTTTAACATATATTTTTACCTATATTTGTAAATGCATTCCAAAAATGTAGATTTTGTATTTTTAAAGACATACAGTATATTTGAAAATGTATCTTTAATTTCAACATACAGTGTGTGTGTATATATATATATATATAATGTTGAAATGTATTATGTATTTTTACATTTTTTTTCATATATTTTGTAATAAAAACGCATTTCTACAGTATATATATATATATATATATATAAATAAATGTTGAAATGCATTATTTTTTTTAATTTTTTTTTCATATATTTTGTAATAAAAACACATTTCAACATGCAGTATATATATGTACACATACACACACTGTATGTTGAAATGCATTTTTATTACAAAATATATGAAAAAAGTTTTAAAAAATACATTTTCAAATATACTGCATGTCTTTAAAAATACAAAATCTACATTTTTGGAATGCATTTACAAATATAGGTGAAAATATATGTAAAAAAAAATCTGAAGAATACATTTAAAAAACATATTTTTACAAATATTTTTCATATGTTTTGTAATATATATATAAATAAAACGCATTTCAACATGCAATATATATATATTTATTGAAATATATTGAATATGGCCAAAATTGTAGTATTTCAAATATATGTTAATATATTTGGGAATAGTAATAACAATAATAATAATAATTATTATTATTACATTACCACTTCCCAATAAATATACTAAAATTCCAGTAAGACCACCTTAGCTGTCCCTTTGATGTTTATTTCTTTTGCTCCTCTAAATGGATTAAGTTCTGTAACAAGTTGTGGGGATCTTTGGTGTCCAATTTCAATGGCTGCACAACTCAGCTGCTTGAACCATGATTGATGTCTAAAGGAATGTCTGAGCATTGCATTCACAGGCATGGATGTCCTTCTCCTGGTTTGTACCAGGCTGGGATCTGCATGTGGTGGGGAGATCTGCATGTGGTGGGGAGATCTCTGCAAAATGAAGAGACCAGGAGGCTCGGGAAATACACAGAGATATGAGGGCTGTACCGAAAGTAATGCTAGTGGACATAACTGGTTTTATCGACCTACGCAGGTCCTTCAAAATGTACATGTTGGAAGAATAATTAATTGGTGTCAGTGGTCGGAATAGTTCCCCATCATTGATGTCAGTGGGAGGAATAGTTCCCCATCATTGGTGTCAGTGGGAGGAATAGTTCCCCATCATTGGTGTCAGTGGGAAGAATAGTTCCCCAGCATTGGTGTCAGTTGGAGGAATAGTTCCCCATCATTGGTATCAGTGGGAGGAACAGTGCCCCATCATTGGTATCAGTGGGAGGAACAGTGCCCCATCATTGGTGTCAGTGGGAGGAATAATGCCCCATCATTGGTATCAGTGGGAGGAATAATGCCCCATCATTGGTATCAGTGGGAGGAATAGTGCCCCATCATTGGCGTCAGTGGGATGAATAGTGCCCCATCATTGGTGTCATTGGGAGGAATAGTGCCCCATCATTGGCATCAGTGGGAGGAATAGTTTCCCATCATTGGCGTCATTGGGAGGAATAGTGCCCCATCATTGGCGTCAGTGGGAGGAATAGTGCCCCATCATTGGCGTCAGTGGGAGGAATAGTGCCCCATCATTGGCGTCAGTGGGAGGAATAGTTCCCCATCATTGGCGTCAGTGGGAGGAATAGTGCCCCATCATTGGCGTCAGTGGGAGGAATAGTGCCCCATCATTGGCGTCAGTGGGAGGAATAGTGCCCCATCATTGGTGTCAGTGGGAGGAATAGTGCCCCATCATTGGTATCAGTGGGAGGAATAGTGTCCCATCATTGGTGTCAGTGGGAGGAATAGTGCCCCATCATTGGTATCAGTGGGAGGAATAGTGTTCCATATGATTGGGTGGAATAGTGCTCCAAGGGCCAGATAAGGCTAGCAAAGGGCCAAATCAGGCCCTTGGGCCGCAGTTTGGATTCCCCTGCTCTATAGTAACTCTTCTTCTTTGCAGGTAAGTAATGGATTCCGAGCAGAAGCAACGAGCCATCATTGAGTTCTTGACCAAGGAGGGGTGCAGGATGTCCGACACCCACAGAAGGCTACAGAATGTCTACAGAGATGACACCATTGAGTACCAAATGACAAGACATTGCTCTTGTCAATGGTGTCATCTCCATAAACATCCTTTAGCCTTCTGTGGGTGTCGGACATCCTGGTGATGAAGTCACGTGCTTGAGTGACGTAACGCGTAGATACGCCAGAGGGAGGAGCTTCCTACGATCGACGGCTTGACGTCACATCCGGCGTGGACGCCATCTTGGTGCTCCAAGTCCTGTATACAGTACACCCTTGGAGAGGTGTAAAGGCCTGCTTACTATCAGATTCGTGTAAGTAGGCTCTTGGTTGTTTTTTACTCTAATAAAAGGTTTTACACTATGTAAGTCTCTCTTGCCTCACTGGTGACCGTACTGGAGAGCCTTTATCGGAGAGACACCACGGGCAGTGCTGAGGTACTATTCCATACTAAGACCTACCGGGAGGAGTGAGTGACACCACTATTACCAACAGGATCCATCGATCAGCAGGATCATTACAAACAGCATTACAAGCTCTTTGGTCCCTGGGGGCCTGAGCAGGAAGGTGAGGGGGCACCCCAGCCTTAGAGGATTGGCACAGTGTGGCTCACACCTGCATGAAGTTTGTGTGATCCATCAAGGACACCATTCACCTTATGTTTATCCATTAAGGACATTATCCACGTCTTTGCTCACCTTCATGCATGTCACCTTTTTAGCTGTCTATTTCACTCTTTTATATATATATGTCAGCCATTCCTTATATATATATGTCAGCTATTTTACTATATGGTTCATCTAATTTTGTTCATTTAGCGCCGTATTAATTGGTTTTATATTGAGTTGTTGTCTTTGGTGCTGTGGCTGTGGCACTACTAATACAGGCTGCTTTCATCATCTAATTACTTACATCTACATTTTGGCGCAGGAGGTTATCCTTTCTATTTTATAACAATGCTTCCCATGTGTTCTTCATGGTCCACTCACTCCTTCTCTGCTGTTAATATGTAGGCAGGTATGGTCTGCTCTCTCCATTGTAGGTGGTGCTCACCCGAAGTGGTAATGCAGCTCGAGAGGAAATCAAGAGAAACTCTAAGGTTTCCTTGGTCCCCTGGAGCAGCGTTCTGGTTGGCTTTGCTGCAACCAGTTAACCTCGGGGGCCATTTTGGTTCAAGCAGAGTCTTTTTAAGTCTCTGTCTCCAGGTATTGTTCCGAAGTGGCCAGTGTAGGGGCAGCACTAGTGGTAGGGAGAGGTTCTGGAGGAGTAGGGCCTACATCTACTCTTCCACAAGCTCCTTCTTGGGTTGGACCGGCACGCCACCACACTCCATCTCCCTTGGCAGGCAGCACTCTCTTCAGCTTGGGCCTGCTGCCGCTGACTCTCCGCCGCATTGACTGCGAGCTCTTGGACGGGTGTTCTCCCCTCCGGGCTGTTGTACTGTTCTACAAGTTCTTGTTCTACATTGGTTTCTGCATCCTGGGCCTCAGTGTCATTACTGCTGCCGCACCCACATGCTGGTAATACCCACATCAATCAAGGATACTTACAAGCTCCACTTACATGCCCAACATGAGCATGAAGAGGCTTAAGGCAGAGTAGGGTCCACTGGGACCATCAACCCCACCAAGGCCCAAGGACCATCAACCCCAATGAGGTTCTTACAGTGGTCCTCTGTTCCGGTATGTCTTTCGTAGGTGGTAATCCTTTGATGTTCTGTCAATCAATTCATTATTGATCCATTGCATGAGGTCTGTTAGGTATTTTTTTTTACCATCCTATGTCCCTACTTGGGCGATTTCCACTCACGTCCTATCAGGAGAACATACGGCCTACGTATAATAAGGTAGCACAAGGTGTCATCCTAACAAAGATGACTAAAATTGGCCAGAGATCTTCATTCTTACCTGTATAGCCTGTGGCACATTCACACTCATACTGGTCCATCTGGTTGAGGCAGGTGCCGTTATTTTGGCACGGGGTGGACGCACACTCGTTAATGTCTATTTCACAGTGGTGTCCCTGGAAACCCGGTACACAAAAACACATGTACTTGCTCGACTTATCCACACAGATGGCTTCATTCTGACAAGGGTTCGATGCACATTTGTTTATAATGGTTTCGCAGTGCTGTCCGGTGTAGCCTGTTGGGCATACGCAGGTGTAACCATCCACGGCTTCCACACATTGACCATTGTAGTCACAAGGGTTTGGAGCACACGGTGACACCTTCTCTTGGCACTTCAGGCCACCGTATCCATTTTGGCATTTACACGTGAATGCCTCTCCATCATCTGAGCATTGAGAGTTTGGGAATGGACAGGGGTTATTGTCACAGTTGTTAGTGGTGCAGTTAGATCCAGACTGGCAGAGGCACTGGTATTCCGGGTATCCAAGGTTAGCTTGACACGTGTGGGTTTTAGGGCATTCGAACTCTGTACATGCATCATATAAGACTTCACAGTGTGGACCAGTGAAAACCTGAGGCTGTGTGGGACATTCACAGGTAAAACCGCTGGGGGTGTCTTGACAAGTCCCTCCATTCAGGCAGGAAGTAGACAAACAGTTCTGTGCCTTTCCTAGAGGTCAAAGAGAGAACATGGCTGTTAGTGGACTATGGTGCCATGCAAACAAAAAGTATTACAAAGATGTGTAGGGGAGCTGAACCCAAGTGGAAAAGTCACACTCAATTACTAGCCCAAGGAAGGCAATGCTCTGTTAAGTGGGGTATCCCTAAGGATCCCCTAAAAAAGTCTAGTGTCATAACTCTACTTGAACCTTAGAAGAACAAGATAGACCTGTTTGGAACTTAGAAGAAGGGGTTAGACTTGGATGAACCTTGAAAGAAGGGGACAGACCTGCATGGACCTTGAAAGAAGGGGACAGACCTGCATGGACCTTGAAAGAAGGGGACAGACCTGCATGGACATTGAAAGAAGGGGACAGACCTGCATGGACCTTGAAAGAAGGGGACAGACCTGCATGGACCTTGAAAGAAGGGGACAGACCTGCATGGACCTTGAAAGAAGGGGACAGACCTGCATAGACCTTGAAAGAAGAGGACAGACCTGCATGGACCTTGAAAGAAGAGGACAAACCTGCATGGACATTGAAAAAAGGGGACAGACCTGCATGGACCTTGAAAGAAGGGGACATACCTGCATGGACCTTGAAAGAAGGGGACAGACCTGCATGGACCTTGAAAGAAGGGGACAGACCTGCATGGACCTTGAAAGAAGGGGACAGACCTGCATGGACCTTGAAAGAAGGGGACAGACCTGCATGGACCTTGAAAGAAGGGGACAGACCTGCATGGACCTTGAAAGAAGGGGACAGACCTGCATGGACCTTGAAAGAAGGGGACATACCTACATGGACCTTGAAAGAAGGGGACAGACCTGCATGGACCTTGAAAGAAGGGGACATACCTGCATGGACCTTGAAAGAAGGGGACAGACCTGCATGGACCTTGAAAGAAGGGGACAGACCTGCATGGACCTTGAAAGAAGGGGACAGACCTGCATGGACCTTGAAAGAAGGGGACAGACCTGCATGGACCTTGAAAGAAGGGGACATACCTACATGGACCTTGAAAGAAGGGGACAGACCTGCATGGACCTTGAAAGAAGGGGACATACCTGCATGGACCTTGAAAGAAGGGGACAGACCTGCATGGACCTTGAAAGAAGGGGACAGACCTGCATGGACCTTGAAAGAAGGGGACAGACCTGCATGGACCTTGAAAGAAGGGGACAGACCTGCATGGACCTTGAAAGAAGGGGACAGACCTGCATGGACCTTGAAAGAAGGGGACAGACCTGCATGGACCTTGAAAGAAGGGGACAGACCTGCATGGACCTTGAAAGAAGGGGACAGACCTGCATGGACCTTGAAAGAAGGGGACAGACCTGCATGGACCTTGAAAGAAGGGGACAGACCTGCATGGACCTTGAAAGAAGGGGACAGACCTGCATGGACCTTGAAAGAAGGGGACAGACCTGCATGGACCTTGAAAGAAGGGGAGAGACCTGCATGGACCTTGAAAGAAGGGGACAGACCTGCATGGACCTTGAAAGAAGAGGACAAACCTGCATGGACATTGAAAGAAGGGGACAGACCTGCATGGACCTTGAAAGAAGGGGACAGACCTGCATGGACCTTGAAAGAAGGGGACAGACCTGCATGGACCTTGAAAGAAGGGGACAGACCTGCATGGAACTTAAAAGAAGGTAGTAGACCTGCTAGGAGTTTTAAAAAGTCTAGTGTCAGAAGTTAGTGCAAGTTTACAGGTCAATGACCAAAAGTCAGAAGATAAAATTTTTGGTGGGCTCATATCTCCCTCTTCATGAAGGCTTGGAAGCTGAGGGAAATAGATGCCTATACTGGACTCACATTGACTATGATGGTGGTGGGGTCACCTGCTGACACATTGGCTTTATCTTCCAATGGTTGATCAATATTACTAAACATCTACTGGACTTGTCCAAGAAGAAGTTGGGGGTGGAGTGCTGGACCATGGTGCCATGCAAACAAAAAATATTACAAAGATGTGTAGGGGAGCTGAACCCAAGTGGAAAAGTCACACTCAATTACTAGCTCAAGGAAAGCAATGCTCTGTTAAGTGGGGTATCCTGAAGGATCCCCTAAAAAAGTCTAGTGTCATAAGTCAGTGCAAGTTAACAGGTCAATGACAAAAAGTCAGAAGATAAAACCATTGCATTTTGGTGGGCTCATAACTTGCTCTTCATGAAGGCTTGGAAGCTGAGGGAAAAAGATGCTTATACTGGACACACATTGACTATGATGGTGGTGGGGTCACCTGCTGACACATTGGCTTTATCTTCCAACGGTTGATCAATATTAATAAAAATCTACTGGACTTGTCCAAGAAGAAGTCGGGGGTGCAGTGCTGGACATGGATTTTCACAGGACATGAACAGGCAGACAAAATCTCAATCTGAAAAACTTCCAGACATGCATATACGGTTTACTCTTTTTGATTATTTGATTTTTTCCTTTACACGACAGCCAGCTTACGGGGTTCTAGGAGGTAATTCTGCCGCCTCGTGAATGTTTTTTTTTTTTTTGCTATCCCCTGGGAAGTTATTTTATCCCAATGGAGATTTTACACTGAACTCTCTTTTTTTACAGGTATATCTGCTTCAGCTTTAGAAGGGGTAGACCTGCTAGAACCTTAGAAAAAGGGTGTATACCTACTTGAACCTTAGCAGAAGGAGGTATTCCTGCTTAGACCTTAAAAGAAGGGAGTATACCTGCTTGGCCTTTCAAAAAAGGGGGGTAGACCCGCTTTTACTTTAGAAGAAAGTGATATACCTGCCTGGACCTTGGAAGGAGGGGGTGGGCCTGCTTGGACTATAGAAGAATGGGATAGACCTGCTTGGACCTTAGAAGAAGGGGTTAGATTTGTATGGACCTTGAAAGAAGGGGACAGACCTGCTTTTAATTTAGAAGTAGGTAGTAGACCTGCTAGGAGCAGGGGCGGACTGACCATTTGGAAACTCGGGCACTGCCCGAGGGCCCGGAGTCAGTAGGGGGCCCCATGAGATGCCCTGGTACCTTTTTCATAGGCTTTTTTGAGTTTGGCCAAGGACACAGGGGCCCCATGATCCCCTATTGCCCGAGGGCCCCATGAGTTATCAGTCCGCCCCTGGCTAGGAGTTTAGAATTAATGGACATACCTGTCAGGACATTAGAAGAATGGGACATACCTGCTTGGACTTTAGAAGGAAGTATACCTGCTAGGACTTTAGATGAAGGAAGTATACCTGCTAGGACTTTAGAAGAAGTGGGTGTACCTCTGTGGACCTTAGAAGTAGAGGATATACCTGCTAGGACCTTAGATGAAGAGGGTATGCCAGCTAGGACCCCAGGAGAAAAGGGCATACGTGCTTAGACTTTAGAAGAGGGGGGTGTACCTTCTTGGACATTAAAGGGAGGGGTTAGACTTGCTTGGGCCTTGTAAGACGGGGGTGGACCTGCTTGTACCTTTGAAGAAGGGGATGTACCTACTTGGACACTAGAAGAATGGGACATACCTGCTTGGACTTTAGAAGAAGGAAGTATACCTACTTGGACCTTAGATGAAGGGGGTATACTTAGTAGGACCTTAGAAGAAGGGAGTATACCTGCTAGGATCCTTGAAGGAGACGTTTACCTGCTAGAACTTTAGAAGAGGGGGTGCACCTGCTTGGACCTTAGAGGGAGGGGGTAGACTTGCTTTGACCTTAGAAGAAGGAAATATACCTGCTTGAGCCTTAAAAGAAGAGGATATACTATACCTGGTTGAACTTTAGAAAAAGGGGTATATCTGGATCTTAGAAGAAAGGAGTATACCTGCTAGGACTATAGAAGAAGGGGGTATACCTATTTGGGCCTTAGAAGAAGGGGGTATACCTACTTGGACCTTAGAAGAAAGGGGTATACCTACTTGGACCTTAGAAGAAGAGGGTAGACCTGCTTGGAACGTAGAAAAAGGGGGTAGACCTGCTTGTACCTTACACAAAGGTGGCATACCTGCCTGAACCTTGAAAGAAGGGGATGGGCCTGCTTAGACCTTAAAAGAAGGGGACAGACCTGCTTGGAACTTAGAAGAAGGAAGTATACCTGCTAAGACCTTAGATGAAGGAAGAATACTTGGTTGGACCTCAAAAGAAGAGAACATACCTTCTTGGACTTTAGAATAGGGGAGTATACCTGCTAGGATCTTAGAAAAAAAAAAGAAGTATACTTCAAAGCAGGGGCGGACTGACCATTTGGGCCCGGGGTCAGTATGGGGCCCCATGAGATGCCGCTGGTACCTTTTTCATAGGCTTTTTTGAGTTTGGGCAAGGACACAGGGGCCCCACGATCCCCTATTTCCCAGTAGCCCCATGAGTTGTCAGTCCGCCCCTGCTTCATACTAGAAGAAGTGGGTGTACCTGCTTGGACCTTCTAAGAAGACGATATACCTGCTTGAAATTTAGATAGAGGGAATATACCTGCTAGGACATTAGATGATGAAGGTATGCCAGCTAGAACCTTTGAAAAAGAGGGCATGCTTGGACTTTAGAAGAAGGGGTATATCTGCTAGGACTTTAGAAGAGGGGGGTGCACCTGCTTGGACCTTAGAGGAAGGGATATACCTGCTTGGACCTTAGGAGAAGCGGATATACCTGCTTGGACCTTAGGAGAAGGGGATATACCTGCTTGGACCTTAGGAGAAGGGGATATACCTGCTTGGACCTTAGGGGAAGGGGATATACCTGCTTGGACCTTAGGAGAAGGGGTTATACCTGCCTGGACCTTAGAGGAAGGGGATATACCTGCTTGGACCTTAGGAGAAGGGGATATACCTACTTGAACCTTAGGAGAAGGGGATATACCTGCTTGGACCTTAGGAAAAGGGGATATACCTGCTTGGACCTTAAGAGAAGGGGATATACCTGCTTGGACCTTAGGAGAAGGGGATATACCTGCTTGGACCTTAGGAGAAGGGGATATACCTGCTTGAACCTTAGGAGAAGGGGATATACCTGCTTGGACCTTAGGAGAAGGGGATATACCTGCTTGGACCTTAGGAGAAGGGGATATACATGCTTGGACCTTAGGAAAAGGGGATATACCTGCTTGGACCTTAGGAGAAGGGGATATACCTGCTTGGACCTTAGGAGAAGGGGATATACCTGCTTGGACCTTAGGAGAAGGGGATATACCTGCTTGAACCTTAGGAGAAGGGGATATACCTGCTTGGACCTTAGGAGAAGGGGATATACCTGCTTGAACCTTAGGAGAAGGGGATATACATGCTTGGACCTTAGGAGAAGGAGATATACCTGCTTGGACCTTAGAAGAATGGCGTAGACCTGCTTGGACCTTAAATGAAGGCAGTGGACACCTTGAAAGCTTGTCCTGATAATATAAAACTGTTAAAAAAAAAAAAAGTATCCCAGACAGTACTCAGCTGAGATAAAAAGAAACCAATGTGAATGTGAGCCTCATCGTGGGGTCAAACCCTCCACAAATCACACAGAGTTCTTTTGAACCTTAGACGACCACTGGTCACACCGAAACTGACTGAGGCTTTTATGTGATTTAATGTTGTATAGGCTTTCACTTGGAAGTGCTTTACGTCTCTCCTCCTGGACTAGTCCGATGTTCTTTATAGAAACTGTTCAGAAACTGTTTATGTTTGAATGAGGCACAATGGCACCCCGGAGAATACAAAATATAGGAGGAGCACACGGGACCTTTGATCTCCTATTTACAGTAAATATATCCAATTACTGCGCAGAGAGAAGCAGATAGCATGCGGCACACACCAAAAAAATGAGCAAAATGTACACTTGAAATTGAGACAATACTCCTTTAGACATTGTTTGTGCTTACCAAGGCAACCGAGGTTGGCATCTAGTCGGGGTGTCGTAGAACGTCTTTCGAGAGGGGCCTACATAAATTTGAGCAAGATCTTGTTTGTTTTTTTTTACTATGGGATTGCTTATTGCAGTCAGGTGCAGTTTCGTCAGACTGTCCATGTGCATGTGTCAATGGCCAGTAACACAATTGTTTCCTTTTTTTTCCCCAGATAGGAAAGGAATTCCTTTGTGCCCCCTCATTTGTATGATCTCAGCAGTGTCATCAAAAGACTGCAGGAGTCTAGTCATTGATGGAGGTCACATAATAGGAGTGAATTCCCACCATCTCCGGGCTTTGTTTCCAAGGACGGCCTGTGTGCTCTCTCGGCACTAATTGCTACACATTCCCAGAGACCGCGGCTAAATGAAGTTACAATTCCTAGAAAAGGGCCGAAAGGGTTTCTACTTCAGGATATTGGTACAGCTAGCAGAGAGACCTTCTACTGATTTGTTAGAATAATTATTTCTGTGGACCTCGTACTTCGAGTGGCTGTAGCCATATTAGTGCACTTGCAACAACTCAGTGGAGTCCTGTTCACTTTTTTCATTAGCGCTGTCTAAGTAGGTATATCCCCTTCTTCTAAGGTCCAAGCAGGTATACCTTTTCCCTCTAAGGTCCAAGTAGGTGTACCCCACTTCTTTTAAGGTCTCAGCAGGTCTACCCCTTCTTCTAAGGTCCAAGCAGGTATACCTTTTTCCTCTAAGGTCCAAGTAGGTGTACCCCACTTCTAAGGTCTCAGCAAGTCTACCCCTTCTTCTAAGGTCCAAGCAGGTATACCTTTTTCCTCTAAGGTCCAAGTAGGTGTACCCCACTTCTTCTAAGGTCTCAGCAGGTTTACCCCTTCTTCTAAGGTCCAAGCAGGTATACCCCTTTCTTCTAAGGTCCAAGCAGGTATACCTTTTTCCTTTAAGGTCTAAGCAGGTGTACCCCACTTCTTCTAAGGTCTCAGCAAGTCTACCCCTTCTTCTAAGCTCCAAGCAGGTATACCTTTTTCCTCTAAGGTCCACATAGGTGTACCCCTTCTTCTAAGGTCTCAGCAAGTCTACTCCTTCTAAGGTCCAAGCAGGTATACCTTTTTCCTCTAAGGTCCAAGTAGGTGTACCCCACTTCTTCTAAGGTCTCAGCAGGTCTACCCCTTTTTCTAAGGTCCAAGCAGGTATACCCCTTATTCTTAGGTCCAGGCAGGTATACCTTTTTCCTCTAAGGTCCAAGTAGGTGTACCCCGCTTCTTCTAAGGTCTCAGCAGGTCTACCCCTTTTTCTAAGGTCCAAGCAGGTATACCCCTTCTTCTACGGTCCAGGCAGGTATACCTGTTTCCTCTAAGGTCCAAGTAGGTGTACCCCACTTCTTCTAAGGTCTCAGCAAGTCTACCCCTTCTTCTAAGGTCCAAGCAGGTATACGCTTTTCCTCTAAGGTCCAAGTAGGTGTACCCCACTTTTTCTAAGGTCTCAGCAAGTCTACACCTTCTTCTAAGGTCCAAGCAGGTATACGCTTTTCCTCTAAGGTCCAAGTAGGTTTACCCAGGGGTGGACTGACCATTTGGAAACTCGGGCACTGCCCGAGGGCCCGGGGTCAGTAGGGGGTCCCATGAGATGCCCCTGGTACCTTTTTCATAGGCTTTTTTGAGTTTGGGCAAGGACACAGGGGCCCCATGATCCACAATTGCCCGGGGGCCCCATGAGTTGTCAGTCTGCCCCTGGGTGTACCCCACTTCTTCTAAGGTCCAAGCAGGTATACCCCTTTCTTCTTAGGTCCAAGCAAGTATACCTGTTTCCTCGAAGGTCCAAGTAGGTGTACCCCACTTTTTCTAAGGTCTCAGCAAGTCTACCCCTTCTTCTAAGGTCCAAGCAGGTATACCTTTTTCCTCTAAGGTCCAAGTAGGTGTACCCAGGGCGGACTGACCATTTGGAAACCCGGGCACCGCCCAAGGGCCCGGGGTCAGTAGGGGGGCCCCATGAGATGCCCCTGGTAGCTTTTTCATAGGCTTTTTTGAGTTTGGGCAAGGACACAGGGGCCCCATGATCCCCTATTGCCCGGCGGCCCCATGAGTTGTCAGTCCGCCCCTGGGTGTACCCAACTTCTTCTAAGGTCCAAGCAGGTATACCCCTTTCTTCTTAGGTCCAAGCAAGTATATCTTCTTCCTCGAAAATCCTTCTTCAAGAGTTTCAAACAGGTCTAGCTCCTTTTTCTAAGGTCCAAGCAGGTTCACCCTCTTCTTCTAAGGTCCAAGTAGGTGTACCTCTTCTATTAAAAAAAAAATAAAAAATTACAAAAGTAAAAAAGTATATATATTGAAACATATTTTGAAATATATTGAATACGGCCAAAATTGTAGTATTTCAAAAATATATGTCAATATATTTGGGAAGAATATTTTAAAAATATATTTTTCTTCTTCCATGTGGGTACACCGCTGGTTACAGCAGGGCCGATTTTACTGCCCTTTCAGCGGCCTTGGCCATGTCTGCGCCCCCTGGGCAGCTGCCTAGTTTGCCTAGTGGTAGCACGGGCCCTGCTCCCTTCTCCTAAGGTCCAAACAGGTATACTACCTTCTTCTAAGGTCCAAGCAGATATTCCCCCTTCCATTAAGGCCCAGATACCTTGGAAGATGGGTAAAAACCTAGTCTTGAAAATTTTAGTGCAAATAAAGTATCACAGACAGTACTCAACTGTGTTGTTTCAAGTGCATACACACAGCTAATATCTGGACCAAAATCACATGGCTATTACACGTATGTAAACCCTCATATTGAATCCCGATGACTTTTCCATAACTTGTTGTGAATCAAGGACACCTCCTAGCAAAGTCTGTCGATCATTTGTGTTGACTGGACAAACAAATGCTATGGAGCAACCTTTTCCCAACCAAGGTTCCTTGAGCAATGAGTGAATCATTCGTTGCGATGGGAATAAAATCATTCAAACAAAGTTGATCGATGATGTTTTTTTACATGTAGATCGATTGCAAGTGATTCACAGGGTGGAAAAAAAAAGCCTTTGCCCCTGTACTCCACAAACAGAGAGGAGGTTGCAAACACGAGAATAATACCTCGTCTATTACAGGGGATTGGGTTTAGCATTTTTCTTGACAGGATCACTTCAAGTCAGTGGAGTTGAACCCTGGGCCACTGAGATGACTACTAATTGGTACAATTACATTCTCTGACTTCCCATCCAAAACCAAACAATTGGCATATAATGTGCTCTAAGTACATGCAGATTTTGCCATAACAGTTCTTTCCAGACAACTGAGCACCATTACGACAGAGCTGGAATCTTGCCCAAGCAAACGGACATCACAGCTGAATACCTGCTCTTCAAAACATCACCCAACACTTTCCTGCTGGACGTTGACGCATCACTAAAGTTCTGGGCTGCTGGTTTTTGGCACGGAGAGTCATGGCCTACCATAAGGCCCCATTATATGCATATGAACTCTAACCCTTACACTTAATCTGGTCATACATGGCTTCAGTTTGGTGGTGGGAAGGCTAAGGGTTCCTCCCAGTGGCATACATGGCTCCAATTTTGTCCAATTCCTGCTGAATTGTGACAGGGGCATGGTGGGAAGGTTAAGGTTTTCTCCCGGTGGCAGAGGAGAGATATATAGTGAGCGGGGAGAGAGGATATAGTGAATGCAGGGTCCAGGGAGAGGGGATATAGTGAATGCAGGGTCCGGGGAGAGCGGATATAGTGAATGCGGGGTCCGGGGAGAGCGGATATAGTGAATGCAGGGTCCGGGGAGAGCGGATATAGTGAATGCAGGGTCCGGGGAGAGCGGATATAGTGAATGCAGGGTCTGGGGAGAGCGGATATAGTGAATGCAGGGTCCGGGGAGAGCGGATATAGTGAATGCGGGGTCCGGGGAGAGCGGATATAGTGAATGCAGGGTCCGGGGAGAGCGGATATAGTGAATGCGGGGTCCGGGGAGAGCGGATATAGTGAATGCAGGGTACGGGGAGAGCGGATATAGTGAATGCGGGGTCCGGGGAGAGCGGATATAGTGAATGCAGGGTCCGGGGAGAGGGGATATAGTGAATGCGGGGTCCGGGGAGAGGGGATATAGTGAATGCGGGGTCCGGGGAGAGGGGATATAGTGAATGCGGGGTCCGGGGAGAGCGGATATAGTGAATGCGGGGTCCGGGGAGAGCGGATATAGTGAATGCGGGGTCCGGGGAGAGCGGATATAGTGAATGCGGGGTCCGGGGAGAGCGGATATAGTGAATGCAGGGTCCGGGGAGAGGAGATATAGTGAATGCAGGGTCCGGGGAGAGGAGATATAGTGAATGCAGGGTCCGGGGAAAGCGGATATAGTGAATGCGGGGTCCGGGGAGAGCGGATATAGTGAATGCGGGGTCCGGGGAGAGCGGATATAGTGAATGCGGGGTCCGGGGAGAGCGGATATAGTGAATGCGGGGTCCGGGGAGAGCGGATATAGTGAATGCGGGGTCCGGGGAGAGCGGATATAGTGAATGCAGGGTCCGGGGAGAGGAGATATAGTGAATGCAGGGTCCGGGGAGAGCGGATATAGTGAATGCGGGGTCCGGGGAGAGCGGATATAGTGAATGCGGGGTCCGGGGAGAGCGGATATAGTGAATGCGGGGTCCGGGGAGAGCGGATATAGTGAATGCCGGGTCCGGGGAGAGGGGATATAGTGAATGCGGGGTCCGGGGAGAGCGGATATAGTGAATGCGGGGTCCGGGGAGAGCGGATATAGTGAATGCAGGGTCCGGGGAGAGGAGATATAGTGAATGCGGGGTCCGGGGAGAGGGGATATAGTGAATGCGGGGTCCGGGGAGAGGGGATATAGTGAATGCGGGGTCCGGGGAGAGCGGATATAGTGAATGCAGGGTCCGGGGAGAGCGGATATAGTGAATGCGGGGTCCGGGGAGAGCGGATATAGTGAATGCGGGGTCCGGGGAGAGCGGATATAGTGAATGCGGGGTCCGGGGAGAGCGGATATAGTGAATGCGGGGTCCGGGGAGACCGAATATAGTGAATGCGGGCTCCGGGGAGACCGAATATAGTGAATGCGGGGTCCGGGGAGACCGAATATAGTGAATGCGGGGTCCGGGGAGACCGGATATAGTGAATGCGGGGTCCGGGGAGACCGGATATAGTGAATGCGGGGTCCAGGGAGAGCATATATAGTGAATGCGGGGTCCGGGGAGAGCGGATATAGTGAATGCGGGGTCCGGGGAGGGCGGATATAGTGAATGCGGGGTCCGGGGAGGGCGGATATAGTGAATGCGGGGTCCGGGGAGAGCGGATATAGTGAATGCGGGGTCCGGGGAGGGCGGATATAGTGAATGCGGGGTCCGGGGAGAGCGGATATAGTGAATGTGGGGTCCGGGGAGAGCGGATATAGTGAATGCGAGGTCCGGGGAGACCAGATATAGTGAATGCGGGGTCCGGGGAGAGGGGATATAGTGAATGCGGGGTCCGGGGAGAGCGGATATAGTGAATGCGGGGTCCGGGGAGAGCGGATATAGTGAATGCGGGGTCCGGGGAGAGCGGATATAGTGAATGCGGGGTCCGGGGAGAGCGGATATAGTGAATGCGGGGTCCGGGGAGGGCGGATATAGTGAATGCGGGGTCCGGGGAGAGCGGATATAGTGAATGCGGGGTCCGGGGAGGGCGGATATAGTGAATGCGGGGTCCGGGGAGAGCGGATATAGTGAATGCGGGGTCCGGGGAGGGCGGATATAGTGAATGCGGGGTCCGGGGAGAGCGGATATAGTAAATGCGGGGTCCGGGGAGACCAGATATAGTGAATGCGAGGTCCGGGGAGACCAGATATAGTGAATGCGGGGTCCGGGGAGAGCGGATATAGTGAATGCGAGGTCCGGGGAGACCAGATATAGTGAATGCGGGGTCCGGGGAGAGGGGATATAGTGAATGCGGGGTCCGGGGAGAGCGGATATAGTGAATGCGGGGTCCGGGGAGAGCGGATATAGTGAATGCGGGGTCCGGGGAGAGCGGATATAGTGAATGCAGGGTCCGGGGAGAGCGGATATAGTGAATGCAGGGTCCGGGGAGAGCGGATATAGTGAATGCAGGGTCCGGGGAGAGCGGATATAGTGAATGCGGGGTCCGGGGAGAGCGGATATAGTGAATGCGGGGTCCGGGGTTTAGTAACACTTTAACTCTGAGTTCTGCGTTATAATACAGGATTTATATAGCGGCTACAGTCTGCACAGCATAAGGGCAGCCAATACAGGAGGAATCAGAGGGCCCTGCTTATCAGAGCTTACAATGTAGGATAAAAATTTGCAGCAGAAATATCACAAATGTGCTCTGTCAACCCCGTACCTTGTCTAATACATTTACTTCCTTGAATCGTCAGCCCCCTCTAGTGGCCGTAGTGCAGTATTTTGCAATCTTTAGGGAGATACCACATTATGGCCACTAGAGGGAGCTGGCCATCATAGGAAATATATAGATGACTTATTTCAGGTACTTATATCGCGCCATCAATTTACGCCGCGCTTTACATATATATTGTACATTCTCATCAGTCCCCGCCCCCGAGGAGCGTACAATCTAAGGTCCCTAATTCACATTCATACATACACATACTAGGGCCAATTTAGACAGGAGCAAATTCACCTACCAGCATGTCTTTGGAGTGAAGGAGGAAACCGGAGTACCACCGCCACAGGCACAGGGAGAACATGCAAGCTCCAGGCAGGTGGTGCCGCAGTTGGGATTCGAACTGAAGACCCCAGTACTGACCACTAATGGGGAGTATTTATGACGGCCGAGGTAATTCTGAGACATTCACACAACATTTTTTTCACAGTAAATGGACCCTTTAGATCCCGGGTGTCAAACTGGCGGCCCTCCAGCTGTTGTCAAACTACAAGTCCCATGAGGCATTGCAAGATTGGCAGTTACAAGCGCGACTCCCGAAGGCAGAGGCATGATGGGACTTGTAGTTTGGCAACAGCTGGAGGGCCGCCGGTTTGACACCCCTAAATAACCAAATTTTCTGGTCTTCATACTTTTTAACCGGACAGCTCGTTTCGTCTTGTCCAATAAACCTCATCGCTTTTTTATAAAAACACGAGCGCGGTTCCACGCCATTGCGCTAAATCCCAAAAAAAGTTAGCCAACCCCCCAAAAAAATGCCAAGAAGGTCGCGGCGTACGCCGAAGAAACGTAAAAAGGTCAGTTGGGGGCTGTTTTGCAGAGAAAGGGAAAGGGATTGTAAGGTGAGCTCAGCCGACCTGATCCGCTGTCACGTTCGATTACCTCGCTGCGGTCACCATGCTGTGTAATCCGAGGCGCGAATTAAAACGCTGATCCCATATACTGGCAGAGACGGAACACAACATCGAGTTCCAGGGGAAAAAAACTCACAAGGCCAACCCGCCTGCAAGAAGCTGCTTGTGTAGACCCTCCTGCCCCCACTGGGTCTGAGCACCACAATCTGGCGCCACCGCCGTTCAGGGAACACTTTGCGTTTTCTCAATGAATGCAAAGTACAGGCGTACCCAGGGGCGGACTGACAACTCATGGGGCCCCCGGGCAATAGGGGATCATGGGGCCCCCGGGCAATAGGGGACCATGGGGCCCCCAGGCAATAGGGGATCATGGGGCCCCCGTGTCCTTGCACAAACTCAAAAAAGCCTATGAAAAAGGTACCAGGGGCATTTCATGGGGCCCCCTACTGACCCCGGGCCCTCGGGCAGTGCCCGAGTTTCCAAATGGTCAGTCCGCCCCTGGGCGTACCTCGGTTTACGAACGCCGCGGTTAACGAAATTTTCGGTTTACCAATGAAAATCCATTGAAAATAATGCCTCGGTTTACAAATTTTTTTTTTTAATACAAACGGATTAATTGGTTTTCATTGCATTTTTTTTTTTTAATCATGTCCCTGTACAGTATTTCTGCCTTTAAAGTGCACTTTATAAAGAGTTTTGAACAGCAAAAACTTTTTTTTTACTTTTTTCTGACTTCCGGAACGGATTAATTGGTTTTCAATGTAATTACGAATTAATTTTTAATCATGTCCCTGTACAGTATTTGTGCCTTTAAAGTGCACTTTATAAAGAGTTCCGAACAGATAAAACTTTTTTTTTAACTTTTTTATGACCTCCGGAACGGATTAATTGTTTTTTTAATGCATTTACAATTTTTTTTTTTTAATGATGTCCCTGTACAGTATTTATGCCTTTAAAGTGCACTTTATAAAGAGTTTTGAACAGATAAAACTTTTTTTTTTAACTTTTTTATGACCTTTGAAATGGATTAATTGGTTTTTAATGCATTTACTATTTTTTTTTTAATCATGTCCCTTTATGCCTTTAAAGTGCACTTTATAAAGAGTTTTGAACAGCTAAAACTTTTTTTTTTACTTTTTTCTGACCTCTGGAATGGATTAATTGGTTTCAGTTCATTCCTATGGGAAACTGCGTTTCGGTTTACGAATTTTTTGCAATTTTTTTTTTTACTTTTTTATGAACTCTGGAACGGATTAATTGATTTTCAATGCACTTATGAAATAAAGTTTTAATCATGTCCCTGTACAGTATTTATGCCTTTAAAGTGCACTTTATAAAGAGTTAAAACAGATAAAACTTTTTTTTTTTTACTTTTTTATGACCTTTGGAACGGATTAATTGATTTTCAATGCATTTACGAATTAAAGATTGTAAGCTCCCAGGATCAGGGCCCTCCTATCCCTCTTGTATTGAACTGTATTGTCTCCCGTTATATTGTAAAGCGCTGAGCAAACTGTTGGCGCTATATAAATCCTTTATAATAATACATTTTTAATCATGTCCCTGTACAGTATTTATGCCTTTAAAGTGCACTTTATAAAGAGTTTTGAACAGACAAAACTTTTTTTTAACTTTTTTCTGACCTCCGGAACGGATTAATGGTTTCAATGCATTCCTATGGGAAACCACTGTTTACGAATTTTTCGCAATACGTAAAGTCCCGCAGAACTAATTAAATTCCTAAACCAAGGTACACCTGTATTATCTGATTGGGTAAGGTGGAAATTGCAACAACAGCACCCCGCCTCTCCACCTCATCCAATCAGAGAACGCATGCAATCGTTCCCTGAATGGTGTCTATGCTGACCGAGCGACCACCTGTGTTCAGAATGCAGCAGGGCAGGCGATCGGCACGGGACCCGGAAGCGAGTGGAGATCACTGTAGTAGTGGTGTAGTAGAGGTGTCTACTACAGAGATTTCCAGCTTCCATAGGGATCCCACAGGCAGGGCCGCTGTTAGAAACCACGGGGCCCCATGCAGCCAACCTGACAGGAAACCTCCCCACCCCAAAAAAAAACAAAAACAGCTTACTATACTTCAGTTATGAATTAGCGATTGATCAGTATCGATCACTCCAGGGGCGGACTGACAACTCATGGGGCCCCCGGGCAATAGGGGATCATGGGGCCCCTGTGTCCTCGCCCACAATCAAACCACACCCAAAAAAGCCTATGAAAAGATACCAGGGGCATCTCATGGGGCCCCCTACTGACCCAGGGCCCTCGGGCAGTGCCCGAGTTCCCAAATGGTCAGTCCGCCCCTGGTATCGATCACTCATCGTGTTCATTCAGGAAAGGAAGGGGCTGATAAATGTGACATATTTACTGGACCCTTCCCCCACTCTCCATCCTGAAGGATCCTGTGGGAAAGAGGGGAGGAAAGCCAGCAGAACCACAGGGGATGGGGCACACAGGGGAAAACGTATGGTGCACAGGGAGGGTGATAGGTGCGGAGGCGGGGGGGGGGGGGTAGTAACTGGTACCGATCCCCTGTATGGCTTTCTCTGCAGCAGCTGAAAGCCAGCAGGAGGAAAAGGAGAGGAAACCAGCTTTCAGCTGCTGCAGAGAGGACCATACAGGGGATCGGTTCCAGTAATTACCCCTCCATAACAATCACCCTCCCTGCCCACATCTGAGTCACCCAGCTGCCTGGGCCCCCCTACAGGCCTGGGCCCCATACAGGAGGACTGGTGATACCCCGGCCCTGCCCACAGGTATAGCACATACATACGTACATGGATCCAAGCTGGACTATGTAAGACTTGCCAGACCTAAAATGTCAGCTCTAACCTGAAAAAAGGACACAGCCACCACATCTGAGGACTGATAAAATGCAACATACTCCATTTCCGTTCTTGGGTTTAAAAAAAAAAATTAAAAAATATTTTGAAGGCATGCTTGCATTGATTAATGGACGTCTAGGTCAAACAAAAGTCTCATTAATTAATGACCCATGAAGAACATTCTGTATTCCGATTTAACGTATGATAATTATTTCCAGGGTGGCCAATGAAATACTTACATTCTTGGATGTAGGATAAAATATAGGTTGCCTGGATGGATTTCGTAAGTGATTTGTGATGTTTTCTCTGGCATTTCGGCATGTCAACCTCTTACATTAGCCATGTCTGCCCATGTACCTGCAGTATAACTTGCTCAGACAGCTCTGCTGATAAGAAGCCAGCAAAGTTTCACTTAACATTCCAAGTCACAGACATGGGGCCCAGGGTTATCAGAAAACCTAAGCCGAAGAAAAATACCTTCTCAAAGTACTGGAGAGAAGAAGAAACTGAAAGACGTCCACCTTTCTGACAGAACTAATTCACCAGTTAATGGAAGACCTATATTTATTAGAGAACTGTCCAACCTATAGATCTAAGGCTGGACTTGTCTTCCATACTTTGAGAAGGTACTTTTCTTCAGCTTACAGTAGATCTAAAGGTTGGACAGCTGTCTATCAAATCTATGTTCTGCATTGACTAATGGATTAGTTCTGTCAGAAAGGTGGACATCTCTTCTGTCCCGTACTTGGAGAAGGTATTTTTCCTCAGCTTAGATTCTAAGCTGAAGAAAAATACCTTCTCAAAGTACAGGACAGAAGAAGAAACTAAAAGACGTCCACCTTTCTGATAGAACTAATTCACCAGTTAATGGAAGACCTATATTTATAAGAGAACTGTCCAACCTATAGATCTAAGCTGAAGAAAAATACCTTCTCATAGTATGGGACAGAAGAAGAAACTAAAAGATGTCCACCTTTCTGATAGAACTAATTTACAAGCCAATGGAAGACCTATATTTATTAGAAAGCTGTCCAACCTATAGATCTAAGCTGAAGAAAAATACCTTCTCATAGTACGGGACAGAAGAGATGTCCGCCTTTCTGACAGAACTAATCCATGAGTCAATGCAGAACATATATTTGATAGACAACTGTCCAACCTTTAGATCTACTGTAAGCTGAAGAAAAGTACCTTCTCAAAGTACGGGAGAGAAGAAGAAACTAAAAGATGTCCACCTTTCTGATAGAACTAATTCACCAGTTAATGGAAGACCTATATTTATAGGAGAACTGTCCAACCTACAGATCTAAGCTGAAGAAAAATATCTTCTCAAAGTACGGGAGAGAAGAAGAAACTGAAAGACGTCCACCTTTCTGACAGAACTAATTCACCAGTTAATGGAAGACCTACATTTATTAGAGAACTGTCCAATCTATAGATCTAAGGCTAGACTTGTCTTCCATACTTTGAGAAGGTATTTTTCTTCAGCTTACAGTAGATCTAAAGGTTGGACAGCTGTATATCAAATCTATGTTCTGCATTGACTAATGGATTAGTTCTGTCAGAAAGGTGGACAACTCTTCTGTCCCATACTTGGAGAAAGTATTTTTCTTCAGCTTAGATTCTAAGCTGAAGAAAAATACCTTCTCAAAGTACGGGACAGAAGAAGAAACTAAAAGATGTCCACCGTTCTGATAGAACTAATTCACCAGTTAATGGAAGACCTATATTTATAGGAGAACTGTCCAACCTATAGATCTAATCTGAAGGAAAATACCTTCTCATAGTACGGGACAGAAGAAGAAACTAAAAGATGTCCACCTTTCTGACAGAACTAATTTACAAGCCAATGGAAGACCTATATTTATTTGAAAGCTGTCCAAGCTATAGATCTAAGCTGAAGAAAAATACCTTCTCAAAGTATGGGAGAGAAGAAGAAACTAAAAGATGTCCACCTTTCTGATAGAACTAATTCACCAGTTAATGGAAGACCTATATTTATTAGAGAACTGTCCAACCTATAGATCTAAGCTGAAGGAAAATACCTTCTCATAGTACGGGACAGAAGAAGAAACTAAAAGATGTCCACCTTTCTGATAGAACTAATTTACAAGCCAATGGAAAACCTATATTTATTAGAAAGCTGTCCAAGCTATAGATCTAAGCTGAAGAAAAATACCTTCTCATAGTATGGGAAAGAAGAGATGTCCACCTTTCTGACAGAACTAATCCATGAGTCAATGCAGAACATATATTTGATAAACAGCTGTCCAATCTTTAGATCTACTGTAAGCTGAAGAAAAATACCTTCTCAAAGTATGGAAAACAAGTCCACCTTTCTCATACGTCAGTGGAGAAGATACATTTATTACAAAACTGTCCAACCTATAGATTGAAGCTGAAGAAAAATACCTTCTATAAGTATGGGAGAGGTAGAAGTTGTGATGTTCACCTTCCTGATAGGACCAATCCATAGGTCAATGGAGAACATATATTTATTAGAGACTTGTTCAACCAATAGCTGTAAGCGGAAGAAAACTACCTTCTCAAAGTTCAAAGAAAAGAGATGTCTATCTTTCTGATAGGACTAACCTACAAGTCAGCGGAGAACATACACTGCTCAAAAAAAATTAAAGGAACACTTTGAAAACCCATCAGATCTCAATGGGGAGGAATCTCCTGCTGGATCTCTATACTGACATGGACAGGGGATGTGTGAGGAACGTAAAGGATGCCCCATCGTTTGATGGAAATGAAAAAGATCGAACTACAAATTCAAAGACACCCCGAAAATCAAAGTGAAAAAATTATGCAACAGGTGAGTCCGTTTTGCTGAAAATTCAAGGCAGCAACTCAAAATGGTACTCAGTAGTTTGTATGGCCCCTACGTGCTTGTATGCATGACTGACAACGTCGGGGGAGGCTCCTAATGAGACCACGGATGGTGTCCTGGGGGATTTCCTCCCAGATCTGGACCAGGGCATCACTGAGCTCCTGGATAGTCTGAGGTGCAACCTGGTGGCGTTGGATGGACCAAAACATTACATCCCAGATATGTTCCATTGGATTTAGGTCAGGCGAGTGTGGGTGCCATTCAATGGTATCAATTCCTTCATCCTCCAGGAGCTGCCTGCATACTCTCACCACATGAGGCCGGGCATTGTCGTGCACCAGGAGGAACCCAGGACCCACTGCACCAGGAGGAACCCAGGACCCGCTGCACCAGGAGGAACCCAGGACCCGCTGCACCAGTGTACGGTCTGACAATGTGTCCAAGGATTTGTTCCAGCTCTGTTCTCACACACACACTATATTGCCAAAAGTACTGGGACATCCCTCCAAATCATTGGATTCAGGTATCTCAATCCCTTCCATGGCCACAGGTGTATAAAACACAAGCCCCTAGGCATGCAGACTGCTTCTACAAATATTTGTGAAAGAATGGGTCGCTCTCAGGAGCTCAGTGAATTAAAGCAGGGTACTGTGATAGGTTGCCACCTGTGCAATAAGCGTCGGATGCCGTGGTGTAAAGCACGCCTCCACTGGACTCTAGAGCAGTGGAGACGTGTTGTCTGGAATGACCAATCACACTTGTCTGTCTGGCAATCCAATGGACATGTCTGGGTTTGGCGGTTGCCAGGAGACCGGTACTTGCCTGACTACATTGTGCCAAGTATAAAGTTTGGTGGAGGAGGGATTATGGTGTGGGGTTGTTTTTCAGGGGTTGGGCTTGGCCCCCTAGTTCCAGTGAAGGGAATTCTTAAGGTGTCAGCATACCAAGACATTTTGGACAATTTCATGCTCCCCCAACTTTGCGGGAAGAGTTTGGGGATGGCCCCTTCCTGTTCCAACATGACTGCCCACCAGTGCACAAAGCAAGGTCCATAAAGACATGGAGGAGCCAGTTTGGGCTGGAGGAACTTGACTGTCCTGCACAGAGTCCTGACCTCAACCTCACAGAACACCTTTGGGATGAATTAGAGCGGAGACTGCGAGCCAGGCCTCCTCCCCCGACATCAGTGCCTGACCTGACAAATGTGCTTCTGGAAGAATGGTCCAACTTTCCCATAGACACCCCCTAAACCTGGTGGAC
The DNA here is from genome assembly GCF_062004578.1 of Staurois parvus. Taxonomy (NCBI): domain Eukaryota; kingdom Metazoa; phylum Chordata; class Amphibia; order Anura; family Ranidae; genus Staurois; species Staurois parvus. Next base: position 116,373 of record NW_028318077.1, on the reverse strand, counting down.
GGCCTTCCCAGAAGAGTTGAAGCTGTTATAGCTGCAAACTCAATATTGAACCCTACGGACTAAGACTGGGGGCCATTAAAGGTCATGTGTGTGGAAAGGGCGGGGCCAACTCAATATTGACCCCTACAGACTAAGACAGGGAGGACATTAAAGGTCATCTGCGTTGAAAGGGCGGGGCCAACTCAATATTGAACCCTACGGACTAAGACTGGGAGGCCATTAAAGTTCATGTGCGTGAAAAGGCAGACGGCCCAATCAAGGGCGGACTGACAACTCATGGGGCCCCCGGGCAATAGGGAATCATAGGGCCCCTGTGTCCTTGCCCAAACTCAAAAAAGCCTATGAAAAAGGTACCAGGGGCATCTCATGGGGCCCCTTACTGACCCCGGGCCCTCGGGCCAGTGCTCGAGTTTCCAAATGGTCAGTCCGCCCCTGGGCCCAATACTTTTGGCAATATGGTGTATATTTGCTGCTTAAAGATTGCTTTCAACTCTTAAAAGATTGGTGTGACATTAAGGAACTGTTGACTATACTGCAAATTCTCTTTGTGGCCAATAGCTGATTGATCACAAAAAGGGACTACCAATGGTGCATGTAGCCCATCGGGGACAAAGATTACAGCATGCCATGAGTCTTTCAAGGGTGTGCAAATGTCTCCATGCCCCTTGTCCTCTGCGAGGCATCCATGGCCGCCATTAGGGGCTGAACCGAAATGACACGGTGACTTCATGACCTGGGAGCACTCCAGAATGTGATCACACTCCACTGAGCGCCAAAGCATTAGGTCAACAAGTGCGTCTAACCCACAAATGGCCAATGGAGCATTTAAGACAACATTTAGAGGAATGTTTTGCTTGCATGCTGACTACGCAGGACTATACGGGGACACTGGCCATTGCATTCTGGTTGTTAATCCAGGAAGGACTAACTGCTCAGGAAGTGGTGGCACCAGCAGAGGAGAGTGGCCTCCTAACATCATTACATATTTCACAAATGATTACATTGCTGAGTATAGTGAGATCACCGTCCTCTGAATAATTGAGGACGCCACTCAAACCAGCCCAGAGAGTCTGGTGTATGTAAGATGGCCTCTGACGCATTTTGCCCCACCCATCAGGGGCTTGGACACAGAGATGGGCAAGGCGAAACTCGTCAGGGCTGTCACTGGAGCCATCTTACTTACACCACACTCTGTCGGCTGATTTGGGCGGCGTGTGTTTCATCATTGCATCGGAGCTACTGGAAGCACTTTGGAACGCCGCTCCCTCTCTCCGCATACTGGTGGGGTTACTCTCTTTAGCGTCCCAATTTGGAGCGGCGCCACAAGGTCTCCTCTACAGTCTACAGAACAACATACTCAGAGGAACATTTAGATATGTAGTCAGAGGAGCCCAATCAGGGGCGGACTGACCATTCGAGCACACGGGCCCCTGTGTCCTTGCCCAAACTCAAAAAAGCCTATGAAAAAGGTACCAGGGGCATCTCATGGGGCCCCCTACTGACCCCGGGCCCTCGGGCAGTGCCCGAGTTTCCAAATGGTCAGTCCGCCCCTGCCCGCGGTGTATTCCCTCCACACATGCTGCAGACTAATAATACATTTGGCTGTTTTCTGCTGTCTGCAGCGGATCCAGCCATTCCCTGATCACCACCCTCTGAGTCACAGCCTGGATGCCCCCCTGCTGGAATGTGAGATCACTCTCTGACACCTCATGACTGCCTTATCTCTGCCTCCCACAACTATGTGACACCAACACATCACCAACTTCTACTATCTCCTGCTGACTGGACATTAGTCAGGTGCTCCAGAATGTGGAGGATACACGAGGGATGGAAGATGATACAAGGGGCAGGTTAGATAACAGAGACCATTGACAGGACTTTGATTCATAAAACTGCTCAGGGTCTATTCACTGAACTCCAGAAATGAGAGAAGTAACAATGATTTGTATGTGTCCGTAAAAACAAAAGAGAGAGAGAGAGAGAGAGGGGGGGGAGAGAGAGAGGGAGGGAGAGAGGGAGGGAGAGAAAGGGGGGGGGGGAGAGAGAGAGAGAATGAAAAAGGGGGGTGAGGGAGAGAGGGGAGAGGGAGAGAAGTGGAAAGAAAGAGAAAAAAGAAAGAGAGAAAGCAAGAGACAAAGAAAGAAAGAGAGAGAGAGAGAATGAAAAAAGGGGGAGAGAAATGGAAAGAAAGAGAAAAAAGAAAGAAAGAGAGAAATAGAGAGAATGAGAGAGAGGGAAAGAAAGAGAAAGAAAAAAAAGGAAGGAGAGAGAGGGAGAGAGAAGGGGCTGGAAAGAAAGAGACAAAGAAAGAAAGAGACAGAGAAAGAAAGAGAGAGAGAAAGCGAGAGAGGGAAAGAGAGCGGGGGAGAGGGAGAGAGAGATGGGGAGGGGGGCAGAGGGGGGTGGAGAGAGAGGGGGGGGGAGAGATGAAGAGAGATTGAGAAAGAAAAAAAAGAAAGAGAAAAGAATGGGAAGGAAAGAAAGAAAAGGAAATAAGGGTGGGAAGGATGGAAGTAAAGACAGAGAGGAAGGTTTAGAAGGTTGGATAGAAAGACACAGAGGAAGGATGGAAGGAAATGAAAGGGAAGATTTTGTGAACACAATGCAAAAATGCAAATATGGTACTAGAAATACATTTATTTCAAATACTGAAAACCGGAGTTTTTGGGGGGAGGAAGTGATAACGATGAGCTGGAATGAGTTGTCAGTAGTTGGAATGGGGGAGGATTAGCTCTACACCAAGTTCACTATATGAACCACTGATGTATTTATACATGGAGATCATATCCCCCCCTTATGTATTATACATGGAGATCATATCCCCCCTTATGTATTATACATGGAGATCATATCCCCCCTTATGTATTATACATGGAGATCATATCCCCCTTATGTATTATACATGGAGATCATATCCCCCCTTATGTATTATACATGGTGATCATATCCCCCCTTATGTATTATACATGGAGATCATATCCCCCTTATGTATTATACATGGAGATCATATCCCCCTTATGTATTATACATGGAGATCATATCCCCCCTTATGTATTATACATGGAGATCATATCCCCCTTATGTATTATACATGGAGATCATATCCCCCCTTATGTATTATACATGGAGATCATATCCCCCCTTATGTATTATACATGGAGATCATATCCCCCCTTATGTATTATACATGGAGATCATATCCCCTTATGTATTATACATGGAGATCATATCCCCCTTATGTATTATACATGAATATCATATCCCCCCTTATGTATTATACATGGAGATCATATCCCCCCTTATGTATTATACATGGTGATCATATCCCCCCTTATGTATTATACATGGAGATCATATCCCCCTTATGTATTATACATGGAGATCATATCCCCCTTATGTATTATACATGGAGATCATATCCCCCCTTATGTATTATACATGGAGATCATATCCCCCCTTATGTATTATGCATGGAGATCATATCCCCCCCTTATGTATTATACATGGAGATCATATCCCCCCTTATGTATTATACATGGAGATCATATCCCCCCTTATGTATTATACATGGTGATCATATCCCCCCTTATGTATTATACATGGAGATCATATCCCCCCTTATATATTATACATGGAGATCATATCCCCCTTATGTATTATACATGGAGATCATATCCCCCCTTATGTATTATACATGGAGATCATATTCCCCCCTTATGTATTATACATGGAGATCATATCCCCCTTATGTATTATACACGGAGATCATATCCCCCCTTATGTATTATACACGGAGATCATATCCCCCCTTATGTATTATACATGGTGATCATATCCCCCTTATATATTATACATGGAGATCATATCCCCCTTATGTATTATGCATGGAGATCATATCCCCCCCTTATGTATTATACATGGTGATCATATCCCCCTTATATATTATACATGGAGATCATATCCCCCTTATGTATTATGCATGGAGATCATATCCCCCCCTTATGTATTATACATGGAGATCATATCCCCTCTTATGTATTATACATGGAGATCATATCCCCCCTTATGTATTATACATGGAGATCATATCCCCCTTATGTATTATACATGGAGATCATATCCCCCCTTATGTATTATACATGGAGATCATATCCCCCCCTTATGTATTATACATGGAGAGCATATCCCCCTTATATATTATACATGGAGATCATATCCCCCTTATGTATTATACATGGAGATCATATCCCCCCTTATGTATTATACATGGAGATCATATCCCCCCTTATGTATTATACATGGTGATCATATCCCCCTTATGTATTATACATGGAGATCATATCCCCCCTTATGTATTATACATGGAGATCATATCCCCCCTTATGTATTATACATGGAGATCATATCCCCCCTTATGTATTATACATGGAGATCATATCCCCCCTTATGTATTATACATGGAGATCATATCCCCCCCTTATGTATTATACATGGTGATCATATCCCCCCTTATGTATTATACATGGAGATCATATCCCCCCCTTATGTATTATACATGGAGATCATATCCCCCCCTTATGTATTATACATGGAGATCATATCCCCCCTTATGTATTATACATGGAGATCATATCCCCCCCTTATGTATTATACATGGAGATCATATCCCCCCCTTATGTATTATACATGGTGATCATATCCCCCCCCTTATGTATTATACATGGAGATCATATCCCCCTTATATATTATACATGGAGATCATATCCCCCTTATGTATTATACATGGAGATCATATCCCCCCTTATGTATTATACATGGAGATCATATCCCCCCCTTATGTATTATACATGGAGATCATATCCCCCCTTATGTATTATACATGGAGATCATATCCCCCCCTTATGTATTATACATGGAGATCATATTCCCCCTTATGTATTATACATGGAGATCATATCCCCCCTTATGTATTATACATGGAGATCATATCCCCCCTTATGTATTATACATGGAGATCATATCCCCCCTTATGTATTATACATGGAGATCATATCCCCCCTTATGTATTATACATGGAGATCATATCCCCCCTTATGTATTATACATGGAGATCATATCCCCCCTTATGTATTATACATGGTGATCATATCCCCCCCTATGTATTATACATGGAGATCATATCCCCCCTTATGTATTATACATAGAGATCATATCCCCCCCCTTATGTATTATACATGGAGATCATATCCCCCTTATATATTATACATGGAGATCATATCCCCCTTATGTATTATACATGGAGATCATATCCCCCCTTATGTATTATACATAGAGATCATATCCCCCCCCTTATGTATTATACATAGAGATCATATCCCCCCCCTTATGTATTATACATGGAGATCATATCCCCCTTATGTATTATACATGGAGATCATATCCCCCCTTATATATTATACATGGAGATCATATCCCCCTTATGTATTATACATGGAGATCATATCCCCCCTTATGTATTATACATGGAGATCATATCCCCCCTTATGTATTATACATGGTGATCATATCCCCCCCCCTTATGTATTATACATGGAGATCATATCCCCCCCTTATGTATTATACATGGAGAACATATCCCCCCTTATGTATTATACATGGTGATCATATCTTCCAACTACCAATGTAAGGAGGTATTCCCTAAGACCCGAAAATAATTGTAAGGGTCCCTCTGTGGTGAAAAGGACGATAAAGACTGGTCTAGATAAAAAATGGCTTTAGATTGACTCACTGGCTATGGCTCATCAGTCAGCAAGGGTTCCATAACTGGGGTGTCAAAGCCAGCTGTGGCCAAGGCTGTGATCACCGTCAATAAGCAATGGTCATCCCTCTGATCCAGGGGCAGACTAACCATTCGGGTACTCGGGCAATGCCCGAGGGCCCAAGGTCAGTAGGGGGCCCCATGAGATGCCCCTGGTACCTTTTTCATAGGCTCTTTTGAGTTTGGGCAAGGACACTGGGGCCCCATGATCCCCTATTGCCCGTGGGCTCCATGATTCCCTATTGCCCAGGGGCCCCATGAGTTGTCAGTCCGCCCCTGCTCTGATCATCAATTACTAAACATTAATACATGAACATTTTCTCCTCGTTATCCCCCTCTGCCTCACTGGACTTTTGTATTTCAGTTCTTTGTTGTATTTTTCAGGCCGAAAGCTCTCCGCTCTTCAAAGGAGTCAGTCTTTGCCGAATTGACGTTTTAGCTTTTGACCGTTGGAGCGTTAAATCACTAAATTGTTTCTTATGGCTCTCAGGAACTTTCACAACACGAAAACTTATGTTACCCCCACACTTTTACTTATTTTATCCTTCGGCATGGCGTTCTTCCAAGTGGTGTTGGTCCTGATAATATGCAGACATCATCATATGAGAGGTCAAATCAGCCACAGCTCAAGGAACCCCTAGCAACCTCTGGAGGAACAATAGAATTCCTTGAACCCTGGTTGAAAATGGCTGATCTAAGCTTTAGAACTATGTAGGTACCATCAAATGGGAGGTCAATCAGCCACAGCTCAAGGAACCCCTAGCAACCTCTGGAGTAACCCTAGAATTCCATGGAACCCTGGTTGAAAATGGCTGATCTGGGCTTTAGAAATATGTAGGTACCATCAAATGAGAGGTCAATCAGCCACAGCTCAAGAAACCCCCAGCAACCTCTGGAGGAATCCTAGAGTTCCACGGAACCCGGGTTGAGAATGGCTGATCTAAGCTTTAGAAACATGTAGGTACCATCAAATGGGAGGTCAATCAGCCACAGCTCAAGAAACCCCTAGCAACCTCTGGAGGAACCCTAGAATTCCATGGAACCCTGGTTGAGAATGGCTGATCTAAGCTTTAGAAATATGTAGGTACCATCAAATGGGAGGTCAATCAGCCACAGCTCAAGGAACCCCTAGCAACCTCTGGAAGAACCCTAGAATTCCATGGAACCCTGGTTGAGAATGGCTGATCTGGGCTTTAGAAATATGTAGGTACCATCAAATGGGAGGTCAATCAGCCACAGCTCAAGAAACCCCTAGCAACCTCTGGAGGAACAATAGAATTCCTTGAACCCTGGTTGAGAATGACTGACCTAAGCTTTAGAACTATGTATGTACCATCAAATGGGAGGTCAATCAGCCACAGCTCAAGGAACCCCTAGCAACCTCTGGAAGAACCCTAGAATTCCATGGAACCCTGGTTGAGAATGGCTGATTTAAGCTTTAGAAATATGTAGGTACCATCAAATGGGAGGTCAATCAGCCACAGCTCAAGGAACCCCTAGCAACCTCTTGAGGAACCCTAGAATTCCATGGAACCCTGGTTGAGAATGACTGACCTAAGCTTTAGAACTATGTATGTACCATCAAATGGGAGGTCAATCAACCACAGCTCAAGGAACCCCTAGCAACCTCTTGAGGAACCCTAGAATTCCATGGAACCCTGGTTGAAAATGGCTGATCTGGGCTTTAGAAATATGTAGGTACCATCAAATGGGAGGTCAATCAGCCACAGCTCAAGGAACCCCTAGCAACCTCTGGAGGAACCCTAGAATTCCATGGAACCCTGGTTGAGAATGACTGACCTAAGCTTTAGAACTATGTATGTACCATGAAATGGGAGGTCAATCAGTCACAGCTCAAGGAACCCCTAGCAACCTCTGGAGGTTGAGAATGGCGTATCTAGGCTTTGGAACTCACAGCACACTCCTCAGATGCTATACTTATGGGGTGTTGGAGATCCTAAAAAAGAAACCACAACTTAGGGCTCACTACTTCACAGCTCCAGTGTTGTCACAGAGAAACATTTACATGGGGAGGTCTCCTTTAACCAGTTCCTCCAGCCTAATACCTTGGGGCCAGGGGTGGGCAAGAGGGGCAGTTGCCCGGGGCATAGTGGTAGAGGGGGGGTGCCCCCCCAACTGCATGCTCCAGATTTGCTTTCACACTGTGCTCAAACATGCACACTCTCTACCCCACCCATCCACAGCTGACTAGAAAAAAACACCATGCATGCTCAGCTACCTCCTAACTGCTAGAAAGCAAGTGATTGGCTATGCATATGCAGTGCACACCCTATGCCAGCCATGGCCAGTCAGAGAAAAGGGGGGCAGACAATGGGCGAAGGGTGGTACCCCCATTCTATGTTATGCATTAAGAGTGGGGGAGGGGGGCTCAGTTTCACATCCTTGCCCTGGATGCTGTCCTGGTACTGCTTGGAGTTCCACAGGGACACCAGGAGCCTTCTGGAGTCCATAGCCAAAGGTCAAATGGCTTCTTTCAAGACAAACCCAATTGCACCATACTGCAGCAATGGTGACCCTAGGGCAACCCAACTACCCTTTTCCGAAACGCAGACATTCACACAGTCTGTATTCTAGGCATAGCCTGGACTGCTAGGAAGAGGAGACCCAATCCAACATGGTTCTCTCTACCTCTCCATGAACTTCAGGTCAGAAGAGTTTACCAAGCTTTTGGGGTCAACCTGACGTCTACAGTACTGGTGAAGCGCAGGCCTTTCCTCTTCCAGGAGCAAGTCCCAGTTCTCCTGACAGGGCTCCCCAAGGGAGAGTATTCCGATTCACCCCCCCCCCCACCCCAAGGGCCGAAGCTAGGATCTTGGCTACTCACATAACTCCAATGGAAAGGCTGCTCTCCCCGGAAGATAAAGGTTTGCCCTACTGGGTTCCCTTCTTCAGGCCAGCACCTTCCACTACCACACTTTATACCCTCCCTCTTGTGATAGTAGGAGGTGCCCCTTGTGATAGCAGGAGGTGCCCCCTTGTGATAGCAGTAGGTACCCCCTTGTGATAGCAGTAGGTACCCCCTTGTGACAGTAGGAGGTGCCCTTTGTGATAGCAGTAGGTACCCCCTTGTGACAGTAGGAGGTGCCCCTTGTGATAGCAGTAGGTAACCCCTTGTGATAGTAGGAGGTGCCCCCTTGTGTTAGTAGGACGTGCCCCCTTGTGTTAGTAGGAGGTGCCCCCTTGTGATAGCAGTAGGTACCCCCTTGTGATAGCAGGAGGTGCCCCCTTGTGATAGTAGGAGGTGCCCCCTTGTGTTAATAGGTGGTGCCCCCTTGTGTTAGTAGGAGGTGCCCCTTGTGATGGCAGTAGGTACTCCCTTGTGATAGTAGGAGGTGCCCCTTGTGATAGCAGTAGGTGCCCCTTGTGATAGCAGTAGGTGCCCCTTGTGTTAGTAGGCGGTGCTCCCCTTGTGATAGTAGGAGGTGCCCCCCTTGTGATAGCAGTAGGTACTCCCTTGTGTTAGTAGGCGGTGCTCCCCTTGTGATAGTACTAGTGTTAAAAAAACCCCAAAAAACCCCCAAAACATGGTGAGCAGTATTCAGAAATGTACACGCCCATACAACCGCGGGTGAAGGGTGCGCACATACGTAACCTGCAACACACAGCAGGCGATGCCGCACACCGCAGAGTGCGAGGAATCATTCCAGGGGGCGCTATTTACAATGAGCATCACCAGCAGACCATTTGGGGTTCTTTTCGCCGTTTCGCGGGGACGCGCGGATTTAAAGCTTTACATGTTTAGTATCGAACTTTTACATTTTACAAAATAATGGGAATTATATTGTCTTTTTTTGTGCACTATTTTTTTTTGTTGTTTTCTAGTTTTTTTTTTCGTTTTTTTTTAATTTTTTTTACAGGAAATATCTGTTTATCAAACTGATATTTTCTGTAAAAAAAAAAAAAAAATTTAAAAATAAAAAAATAAAAAAAACTTACAAAACAACAAAAAAAAAATAGTGCACAAAAAAAGACAACATAATACCCATTTTTTTGTAAAATGTAAAAGTTCGATACTAAACAATAATTGTGCAAAACATGTGCGCAACATAAAAACCGCGCGCCTGTCGCCTTTTCGAACCCCAAAAATAAAAAAAAACAAAAAAACAAAAACAAAAAAGAAACCAAAAAAACAGCCAAAAAACCCCCCAAAAAAAAAAAAAACAAACAAACACAAAAAAGAAACAAAAAACAAAACAAACAAAAACAAATAAAAAAAACCCACGCGCCTGTTGTCTTTTTATTCTACGGGTTCTCTGCATTTAGAAAACCTATAGAAAGTTTCGAAGGTTTTACTTCAAATTTTCGAACCCAAAAAATTAAAAAAAAACAATAAACAAAAAAAAACAAACACAAAAAAAAAACAAAAAAAAAACAAAACAAACAAATAACAAAAAAACAAACAAAAACAAAAAAATAAATAAAAAAAAACTAGAAAACAAAAAAAATAGTGCACAAAAAAAGACAATATAATTCCCATTTTTTTGTAAAATGTAAAAGTTCGATACTAAACAATAATTGTGCAAAACATGTGCGCAACATAAAAACCGCGCGCCTGTCGTCTTTTTATTCTACGGGTTCTCTGCATTTAGAAAACCTATAGAAAGTTTCGAAGGTTTTACTTCAAATTTTCGAACCCAAAAAATTAAAAAAAAACAAAAAACAAAAAAAAACAAACACAAAAAAAACCCAAAAAAAAACCAAAACAAACAAATAACAAAAAAACAAACAAAAACAAAAAAATAAATAAAAAAAAACTAGAAAACAAAAAAATAGTGCACAAAAAAAGACAATATAATTCCCATTTTTTTGTAAAATGTAAAAGTTCGATACTAAACAATAATTGTGCAAAATTTTCAAACCCCAAAAATAAAAAAAAACAAAAAACAAAAAAAAAACAAAAAACAAAAACAAAAACCAAACACAAAAAACAAACAAAAAACAAAAAAAAACAAAACAAAAAAACCCCAAAAAAACAAAAAAACAAAATAAAACAAACCCCCCCCCCCCATGCATTTTATTTTGTGTGAAAACAATGTCCTGTGTGCCGATTGTCAGCCGTGTCCTTGACTTGGTTACACAATAACAAAGTTGCCCGTTTTTCAAGATATTCCGCCTATTGTGAAACAAATTGTTTTGTTTTTTTTTTGTTCACAAATGACGAATTTCAGCAAAAAAAAATGTGTTTAACCTGCATAAATGCGGTCTTCCCTGGTTCCTCCCCCCTCCCCCCATCCACATGATAAAGAAATTCTTAAATAAAACCCGTTTTCAGTACACCTATATTATAACCACTGGGTCTCTGTGCGTCTCTATGCAATGCAGGCAGATCGTGGCTGGTGGGAGGGGGCTGTACATCGCTTCCCGAAAACATTACAGCCTCAGTACTCCTCTCAAGATGCCTGATGCAAGCAGTGGGGCTGGCTCATGGGAGGAGCTATGCAAATATCAAAATGCCTTGATGGGCGGGTGTCAGTCTGGAGTGGTGGGTGTTCCTAGGCAGGCTGCATTTGCATAGGTAACGCCCACGTGGGACGCTGAGCCGCCCTTGTTTTCCTGGTAGAAGCAGCAGTCTCTCTGCCGAGGTCCGTCACACCCAAGGGGTGGACTAACAACTCATGGGGCCCCCCGGGCAATAGGGGATCATGGGGCCCCTGTGTCCTCACCCACGCTCCAACCACACCCAAAAAAATCTATGAAAGGTACCAGGGGCATCTCATGGGGCCCCCTACTGACCCCGGGCCCTCGGGCAGTGCCTGAGTTTCTAAATGGTCAGTCCGCCCCTTGGTCACACCCCTCACTGTGCCAGGCCTATAGCCCTGTAATCGGTAAAGCTCATGCTCCCTGCTGATTGGAAGGCTCTAGCTATGACTCTGCAGGTTGCATGAGCTTGACCAATTGCAGGGCTATAGGCCTGGCACAGTGAGGGTGAGGACACAGGGGCCCCATGATCCCCTATTGCCCGGGGGGCCACATGAGTTGTCAGTCCACCCCTGGGAGTGTCGGACCTCGGCAGAGAGACTGCTGCTTTTACCAGGAAATCAAGGACCTCACTCTGCAGCTTGCTGGCAGGAAACAGGCTTTTCTATTCAAACTGTGGTTGCTTTAAAAAAAAAAAAAAATGGGGCGGTTCTGCGGGGGCGGGGCGATTGCAGACCTCCAACCCTTGTGACGGCAGAACATTGGCCGTCCATGCGCTCTGCCTGTTGTGTGGGAAAGCCGAGTCAGAGATTCTCATTCACAAGCAGGTGAGATTGGCACAGATTACCGCCCCCCCTCTCTCGGCTCAGACATAATCCTGTTAGCAGGTTCACACAGCAGACTCTTAACTCCGTCAGCGCCGACGCCGGATCAACCATCCGAACGAAACTGCATCCCCCCCTCCCCCCCCCAGGACTGAGAATATCTATCAGCTGTAGGGGGACCCCAGGCAGCAGCAAATCTAATGGTGTCCCAAGTCTGACAGTTGGAATGCAGCCACAGCTGTCCCCTGCCAGCATGACTCTGCAGTGATGGAGCTGTGGAAGCAGCGGTCTCTCTGCACAGGTCCAGCACACTCCCCGCACGAGTCCAGCACACTCCCCGCACGGGTCCAGCACACTCTCCGCACGGGTCCAGCACACTCCCCGCAGAGGTCCAGCACACTCCCCGCAGAGGTCCAGCACACTCCCCGCAGAGGTCCAGCACACTCCCCGCAGAGGTCCAGCACACTCCCCGCTGAGGTCCAGCACACTCCCCGCTGAGGTCCAGCACACTCCCCGCTGAGGTCCAGCACACTCCCCGCACAGGTCCAGCACACTCCCCGCACAGGTCCAGCACACTCCCCGCTGAGGTCCAGCACACTCCCCGCACAGGTCCAGCACACTCCCCGCACAGGTCCAGCACACTCCCCGCACAGGTCCAGCACACTCCCCGCTGAGGTCCAGCACACTCCCCGCTGAGGTCCAGCACACTCCCCGCTGAGGTCCAGCACACTCCCCGCTGAGGTCCAGCACACTCCCCGCTGAGGTCCAGCACACTCCCCGCTGAGGTCCAGCACACTCCCCGCTGAGGTCCAGCACACTCCCCGCACGGGTCCAGCACACTCCCCGCACGGGTCCAGCACACTCCCCGCAGGGGTCCAGCACACTCCCCGCAGGGGTCCAGCACACTCCCCGCACAGGTCCAGCACACTCCCCGCTGAGGTCCAGCACACTCCCCGCACAGGTCCAGCACACTCCCCGCACAGGTCCAGCACACTCCCCGCTGAGGTCCAGCACACTCCCCGCACAGGTCCAGCACACTCCCCGCTGAGCCAGAGATAGGGATCCGCATTCAGAAAGATTTGTTTTTTTTTTTGGGAAAGCAGCCACAACTTGGGTAAAAAGCCTGTCTGCTGCCAGCCTGATTCTGCGGTGATGGAGCCTGTGGAAGCAGTGGTCTCTCTGCAGAGGTCCAGCACACTCCCTGCCGAGTCAGAGATAGGCAATTACATTCAGAAGGGGTTGTTTTCTTTAGAAAGCAGCCACAACGTGGATAAAAAAAAAAAAAAGCCTGACCCCTGCCAGCATGACGCTGCAGACATGGAGCCGAAGTATCCGAGTCCAATTCAAATGGAAAATATCAAACCGATGAAGATTCATTGTGAGGAAAAGCTGGTTCTATTCTATTTAAAATTCTAAAATTCGAATTGAAGACAGCCGTAGTCTATTTCATTCTATTTTTTTCCTTTTTTTTCCTATTCTATTCTTTTCTATGCTTTTCTATTCTATTTTACTTTATTCTTTTTTATTCCTTTTTTTTCTATTTGAAATTTGAATGTCAGAAGACGGCCATATTTTATTCTTTTCTATCATATTCTTTTTTTTTCTATTCTATTTTATTCTATTTTTTTTAATATTCTGTTTTCTATTCTCTTTATTCATTTTCTATTCTATTTTATTCTATTCTTTTTGAAACGTGAATTTCGGAAGGTGGATATATTCTATTTTTTTTTATATTCTCTTTCTTCATTTTCTATTCTTTTATTTTCTATTTTATTCTGTTTTATTCTATTATTTTTGAAATTTGAATTTTGGAAGGTGGCTATATTCTATTTTATATTATTTTATTTTCTATTCTATTTTATTCTATTCTTTTTGAAATGTGAATTTTGGAAGGTGGCTAGATTTTATTTTTTTTTTTTTATATTCTCTTTCTTCATTTTCTATTCTATTCTGTTTTATTCTATTATTTTTGAAATGTGAATTTCGGAAGGCGGCTATATTCTATTTTATTCTATTTTTTATATTCTTTTGTTTTCTATTCTAATTTATTTTCTGTTCTATTCTTTTATTTTCTATTTTATTCTGTTTTATTCTATTATTTTTGAAATTTGAATTTCAGAAGGTGGCTATATTCTATTTTATATTCTTTTATTTTCTATTCTATTTTATTCTATTCTTTTTGAAATGTAAACTTCAGAAGGTGGCTGTATTCTATTTTTTTATATTCTTTCTTCATTTTCTATTCTTTTAGTTTCTATTCTATTTTATTCTATTATTTTTGAAATTTGAATTTTGGAAGGCGGCTATATTCTATTTTATTCTATTTTTTATATTCTTTTGTTTTCTATTCTCTTTATTCATTTTCTATTCTATTCTTTTATTTTCTATTCTATTGTATTCTATTCTTTTTGAAATGTGAATTTCGGAAGATGGATATATTCTTTTTTTTATATTCTCTTTCTTCATTTTCTATTCTATTCTTTTATTTTCTATTCTAGTCTGTTTTATTCTATTATTTTTTAAATGGGAATTTTGGAAGGTGGCTATATTCTATTTTATTCTATTTTTTATATTATTTTGTTTTATATTCTAGTTTATTTTCTGTTCTATTCTTTTATTTTCTATTCTAGTCTGTTTTATTCTATTATTTTTTAAATGTGAATTTTGGAAGGCGGCTATATTCTATTTTATTCTATTTTTTATATTCTTTTGTTTTCTATTCTATTTTATTCTATTCTTTTGGAAATGTAAACTTCAGAAGGTGGCTATATTCTATTTTTTATATTCTCTTTCTTCATTTTCTATTCTTTTATTTTCTATTCTATTTTATTCTATTATTTTTGAAATGTGAATTTTGGAAGGCGGCTATATTCTATTTTATTCTATTTTTTTATATTCTTTTGTTTTCTATTCTAATTTATTAATTTTCTATTCTTTTATTTTCTATTCTATTTTATTCTATTCTTTTTGAAAAGTGAACTTTGAAAGGCGGCTATATTCTATTTTTTATAATCTTTTGATTTCTATTCTTTTCTGCTTTATTCTATTCCTTTCAAAAATGTCGAATTTCAGAAGATGTCTATATTCCATTCTATTCTGTTCTATCTTATTTGAAATTTGAGTTTTGGAAGAAGTCTATATTCTAATTTTTATATTCTATTGTTTTTGATTCTATTCCTTAATTTTCTATCCTATTCTTTTCTGCTTTATTCTATTCCTTTAGAAAATGTTGAATTTCGGAAGATGGCTATATTCCATTCTATTTGAAATTAGAATTTTGGAAGAAGGTTATATTCAAAATTTTTATATTCTATTGTTCTAATCTATTCTATTCTTTTATTTTCTATTCTTTTCTGTTTTATTCTATTCCGTTTGAAAATTTAGAATTTTGGAAGACATCTATATTCCATTCTATTCTGTTCTATCCTATTTGAATTTTGGAAGAAGTCTGTATTCTAATTTTTATTTTCTATTGTTTTCTATTCTATTCTCTTATTTTCTATGCTTTTCTGTTTTATTCTATTCCTTTAGAAAATGTCAAATTTTGGAAGACGTCTATATTCCATTCTATTCTGCTCTATCCTAATCGAAATTTGAATTTTGGAAGAATGCTATATTCTATTGTTTTCAATTTTATTGCTTTGTTTTCTATTCTTTTATTTTCTATTCTTTTCTGTTTTATTCTATTCCTTTCGAAAATGTCAAATTTCGGAAGACGTCTATATTCCATTCTATTCTGTTCTATCCTATTTGAATTTTGGAAGAAATCTATATTCTAATTTTTATATTCTATTGTTTTCTATTGTTTTCTGCTTTATTCTATTCCTTTCAAAAATGCTGAATTTCGGAAGACGGCTATATTCCATTCCAGTTGAAATTTTAATTTTGGAATTCTAGATTTTTCAATTCTATTGTTTTCTATTCCTTTTCGAAAATGAGAATTTCGGAAGACGGCTATATTCCAATTTTTCTATTCTATTGTTTTCTATTCTATTTCTTAATTTTCTATTCTTTTATTTTCTATGCTTTTCTGTTTTATTCTATTCCTTTAGAAAATGTCAAATTTCGGAAGACGGCTATATTCCATTCTATTCGATATTTTAATTTTGGAAGAAGTCTATATTCTAGATTTTAATATTCTATTGTTTTCTATTCTATTCTTTTATTTTTCTATTCTATTCTTTTATTTTCTATTCTTTTCTGTTTTATTCTATCCCTTTTCAAAAATGAGAATTTCGGAAGACGGGTTCTTAACACTCATCCAAGCAGGTCTTCTTTGAAGGAAAAATGCTGCATCTGGATTTGGTGGGATCCATCCCTGGTTCCCTTGTTTGCCGGAAAGTTTCCTTTTCATGTGAAGATGGAGGAGCCCCGCCTGGCCGGAGGATACTTCACATGCTCTGCAAGTTTCCGAGGTAACCGGCAACAAAGGAACGCCGGCCACCTCCATCCCGAGTGCATCCAAAGCCAGACTTAGGGCAGAGAAGCATGCATGGCGAGGGGGGGGGGGGGAGAACGACTCGACTCGTCGGGGCCGCCCAACATCATTTCCCGCACATTGGGTGGCACCTCATTTCCCGCACATTGGGTGGCACCTCATTTCCCGCACATTGGGTGGCACCGACCTACACAGAGCCTACATGGAGGAGACGGTCCGGGGGCAAAAGTCACCAAAATTCAATTTGTACCATTTATACTGGAGCGCCCATTGGGGGTGGGACTAAGGGGGGGCGTTGCGGGGGGGGGGCGGCTATGGTATCAGCAGCCAGCAATAATAGACCCCTTCCTCAATAGTAGATCCCTCCCAGCAACAAATGACCCCCCCCCACCAGCAACAATATGCCCCATGTAAAATTAAATCCCCTGCAGCAACAATAGAAACCCATGCAAAATAGACCCCCTGCAGCAACAGTAGATCCCCCACCAGCAACAATAGAAACCCCAGCACTCAATATACCCACCACGCAAAAATAGATCCCCTCCAGCAACAATAGAACCCCACCAGCAACAATATACCCCCATGGATAAATAGAAACCCCCAGCAACAATATATCTCCCATGCAAAATTAGATCCCCTGCAACAACAGTAGATCCCCACCAGAGATGATAGAACCCCACACGCAACCATAGATCTCCTCCAGCAAAAATATACCCCCGTGCAAAAATAGAAACCCCCAGCAACAATTTACCCCCCACCCACAAAAATAGATCCCCTGCAGTGACAATAAATCCACCACCAGCAAAAATAAAGCCACCTAGAAACGATATACCCCCCACCAATTAGATCCCCTCCACCAACAATAGATCCCCACCAGCAACAATATACCTCCATACAAAAATATAACCCCCCAGCAACAATATAACCCCCATGCAAAAATAGACCCCCCCCAGCAACAATAGATCCCCATGCAAAAATATAACTCCCCAGCAACAATATATCCCCCATGCAAAAATAGATCCCCACCAGCAACAATAGATCCCCTGCCAGCGACAATAGAACCCCCAATACAAAAATAGATCCCCTCCAGCAACAATAGATCCACTACCAGCAACAATAAATCCACTACCAGCAACAATAGATCCCCATGGAAAAATATAACTCCCCAGCAACACTATATCCCCCATGCAAAAATAGATCCCCTCCAGCAACAATAGATCCCCCACCTGCAACAAAATACCCCCATGGAAAAATAGAGACCCCCAGCAACAATATACCCTCATGCAGAAATAGACCCCCTGCAGCAACAGTAGACCCCCACCAGAGAGATTATAACCCCCACATGCAACAATAGATCCCCCCAGCAACAATATACTCCCACACAAAAATATATCCCCCACTAGCAACAATATACCGCCATACAAAAATATAACCCCCAGCAACAATATACCCATGTGCAAAAATACCCCCTGCAGCAACAATAGATCCACTGCCGGCAACAATAAAACCCCCCAGAAACTATTTACCCCCCATGCAAAAATAGATCCCCTCCAGCAACAATAGATTCCCATGCAAAAATAGATCCCCCACCAGCAACAAATATCCCCCACCAGCAACAATAGAACCCCCCATGCAACAATAGAACCCCCCATGCAACAATAGAACCCCCGCCAGCAACAACAGAACCCCCGCCAGCAACAATAGAACCCCCGCCAGCAACCCCCACACAGAAATATTATCCCCTCCAGCAACAACAGACCCTCCAGCACCCCTTGCTATTACATACTTTCAGTGCTGGAGGTGCCAGAACTGCGTTCCCACTGGAAAAAAAATTCCTGCTTTTAACATTCAGATTCAGCCCGGGTTCACGCTGATGCGGTTCCGGAATTCCCAGCGTTTTCAGTGCGAATTCCACACCACATCAGAATCGCACCCCATTCATGCGAACCGCTGCGGGTGTGTATGTCAACAACCCCCCGAATACGCGGTGCGATGTGCAGAATCGGATGGCAGAGGTGTGAGTACCCATGTGATCCGATTCTAGTGCGGACCCCAAAAAAAGGGTCCCGCAGCTTTTTGGTGCGATTAGAGCCTCCAATCGCACTGCACACAAATCACATGTGATCTGCACAGGAATGCGGTGGGGCTCATGGGGGCCCCCCGGGCAATAAGGGATCATGGGGCCCCTGTGTCCTCCCCCACACTCTAACCACACCTAAAAAAGCCTATGAAAGGTACCAGGGGCATCTCATGGGGCCCCCTACTGATCCCGGGCCCTTGGGCAGTGCCCGAGTTCCCGGATGGTTCAGTCCGCCCCTGGTCAGTGTCATAGTTCACATTAGCGCTTGCAGTTCCAGTGCGTTGCGGCTGCAGAAAAAAAAAAGAACAGGCAGCATTTTTCCTGCACAGAACTGTACTGGAACGCAGTAAAATGCATCAAAAACAGACCAAAACGCACCAAAAACGCACATGTCATTGAAAAATTAAGAAAAAGATGGGAAAGAATAACTTGAAAAGCATCAAAAAACGCACCGTAATGCATCAAAAGCACATAAAAATGCACTGGACTGCAGCAAAAATGCATACTGGAATGAAGTAAAACGCATAAAAAACGCACCATAACACATCAAAACGCATCAAAAATGCACTGGAACGCAAGTGTCCCCATTAAAATGTGAAGAAAAAGAGAGGGGAAAAAATGAACAGGAAAGCATAAAAAACGCACCGTAATGCGTCAAAAACCCATAAAAATGCACTGGAACGCAGCAAAAATGCGTCAAATGCAGAATCGCATCTGGACTGCGATTCTAGGTTGTGAGCAAGCGCTGGTGCGTTCCGGTTGCAGAAATAAAAAGTAGAGCAGGCGGCATTTTTCCTGCTCAGAATTGAACTGGAACGTGGTAAAACGCATCAAAAATGGACCAAAACGCACCAAAAATGCACTTCGTTATTGAAAAATGAAGAAAAAGAGGGGGAAATGAACTGAAAAGCATAAAAAACGCACCGTAATGCATCAAAAACACATAATAAATGCACTGGAATGCAGCAAAAATACGTCAAATGCAGAATCACATCTGGAAGTGCGTTTCTAGAGTGTGAGGAAGCTCTAACAGTTTCAGTGCGTTCCGGCTGCAGAAAAAAAAAAAAGAGAACAGTCGGCATTTTTCCTGCACAGAACTGTACTGGAACGCGGTAAAACGCATCAAAAAGGCACCATAACACACCAAAATGTGTCAAAAACGCACATGTCCCCATTTAAAATTGAAGAAAAAGGGGAAAATAATGCTCTGGAAAGCATCAAAAACGCACCGTAATGCGTCCAAAACCCATAAAAATGCACTGGAATGCAACAAAAATGTGTCAAATGCAGAATCGCATCTGGACTGCGTTTCTAGCGTGAGGAAGCTCTAACAGTTCCGGTTGCAGAAATAAAAAGTAGAACAGGCGGCATTTTTCCTGCACAGAACTGTACTGGAACGCGGTAAAACGCATCAAGAACGGACCAAGACGCACCAAAAACGCACGTCCTTATTGAAAATGAAGAAAAAGAGGGGAAAAATGACCTGAAAAGCATCAAAAAATGCACCGTAATGCATCAAAAACCCATAAAAATGCACTGGAACGCAGCAAAAATGCGTCAAATGCAGAATCGCATCTGGACTGTGTTTCTAGGTTGTGAGCAAGCTCTGGTGCATTCCGGTTGCAGAATTAAAAAGTAGAACGGCAGCATTTTTCCTGCACAGAACTGTACTGGAATGCGGTAAAATGCATCAAAAATAGACCAAAACGCAACAAAAACGCACGTCCTTATTGAAAATGAAGAAAAAGAGGGGAAAATGAACTAAAAAGCATCAAAAACGCACCGTAATGTGTCAAAACCCCATAAAAATGCACTGGAACGCAGCAAAAATGCGTCAAATGCAGAATCGCATCAGGAACGCACCTGGACTGCAAGCTCTAACAGTTCCGGTGCGTTCCGGTTGCAGAATTAAAAAGTAGAACCGGTGGCATTTTTCCTGCACAGAACTGTACTGGAACGCGGTAAAACGCATTAAAAACAAACCAAAACGCACCAAAAATGCACATGTCCTTATTGAAAAAATGAAGAAAAAGGGGAAAAATTAACCGGAAAGCATCCAAAACGCACCGTAATGCATCAAAAACTCATAAAAACGCACTGGAACACAGCAAAAATGCATCATATTCAGAATCACATCTGGAAGTGCGTTTCTAGAGTGTGAGGAAGCTCTAACAGTTTCAGTGCGTTCCGGCTGCAGAAAAAAAAAAAAAGAGAACAGTCGTGATTTTTCCTGCACAGAACTGTACTGGAATGTGGTAAAACGCATCAAAAACGCACCATAACACATCAAAATGTGTCAAAAACGCACATGTCCCCATTTAAAATTGAAGAAAAAGGGGAAAATAATGCACCGGAAAGCATCAAAAACCCATAAAAATGCACTGGAACGCAGCAAAAATGCGTCAAATGCTGAATCGCGTCTGGACCTGCGTTTCTAGGTTGTGAGCAAGCTCTGGTGCGTTCCGGTTGCAGAAATAAAAAGTAGAACAGGCGGCATTTTTCCTGCACAGAACTGTTCTGGAACGCGGTAAAACGCACCAAAAACGCACCAAAAATGCACATGTCCTTATTGAAAATGAAGAAAAAAGAGGGGGAAATGACCTGAAAAGCATCCAAAACGCACCGTAATGCATAAAACCCCCCCATAAAAATGCACTGGAACGCAGCAAAAATGCGTCAAATGCAGAATCGCATCTGGACTGCGTTTCTATGTTGTGAGGAAGCTCTAACAGTTCCGGTTGCAGAAATAAAAAGTAGAACAGGCGGCATTTTTCCTGCACAGAACTGTTCTGGAATGCGGTAGGATGCAGAAAAAATGCACCAAATCAAAACGCACCAAAAATGCACTGGAACTCACGCATACCCATTTAAAACTGAAGAAAAAGAGAGGGGAAAAAATGAACCGGAAAGCATCGAAAACGCACCGTAATGCGTCAAATACACAAAAAAACGCACAGGAATGTGCCAATGACGATGTGGAATTGCATCTTTAACGCATGTGGACTGCGTTTCTATGGTGTGAACTGACCTTCAGCCCGGGGTCACACCAATGTGTTGTAGGCAAATTCTGTGCGTTTCCCGCGCCACATTTTAATCGCATCGCGTTCATGTGGGCGGTCCATGATAAATGAACGACACCCTGGAAAAAGATCGCAGAACGCCATGTGATTGCCAGAAATCGCATCGGATGGGTGAGAACACTCCTGGCGGGGGTTTATAAAGGGTCCCGCCCCTTGTTAGTGTGGATGCGATGCGACTTGAGCTGCGCACAGTGCAATGAGCTGAGATGGCACCGCGCAGACATGTGTGTGGAATTTGTACACGCATGCGGTGCGATCCCGGGGGGAACTACATGTGATGTCACGCTGCAACGCATCCTGGGAACCCGGCCTGAGAAACAACAACTTTAGGATGAAAAAGAAAAAAACAGACGAGGAGAAATGAGGATACAATGTAACCCCAACAGTCACAATGATACAATGTAACACCAACAGTCACAATGATACAATGTAACCCCAACAGTCACAATGATACAATGTAACACCAACAGTCACAATGATACAATGTAACCCCAACAGTCACAATGATACAATGTAACAGTCACAATGACACAATGTAACACCAACAGTCACAATGATACAATGTAACCCCAACAGTCACAATGATACAATGTAACACCAACAGTCACAATGATACAATGTAACACCAACAGTCACAATGATACAATGTGACCCCAACAGTCACAATGATACAATGTAACACCAACAGTCACAATGATACAATGTGACCCCAACAGTCACAATGATACAATGTAACAGTCACAATGACACAATGTAACACCAACAGTCACAATGATACAATGTAACCCCAACAGTCACAATGATACAATGTAACACCAACAGTCACAATGATACAATGTAACCCCAACAGTCACAATGATACAATGTAACACCAACAGTCACAATGCTACAATGTAACCCCAACAGTCACAATGATACAATGTAACAGTCACAATGATACAATGTAACCCCAACAGTCACAATGCTACAATGTAACCCCAACAGTCACAATGATACAATGTAACCCCAACAGTCACAATGATACAATGTAACACCAACAGTCACAATGCTACAATGTAACAGTCACAATGCTACAATGTAACCCCAACAGTCACAATGATACAATGTAACACCAACAGTCACAATGCTACAATGTAACAGTCACAATGCTACAATGTAACCCCAACAGTCACAATGATACAATGTAACACCAACAGTCACAATGATACAATGTAACCCCAACAGTCACAATGATACAATGTAACCCCAACAGTCACAATGATACAATGTAACACCAACAGTCACAATGATACAATGTAACCCCAACAGTCACAATGCTACAATGTAACCCCAACAGTCACAATGATACAATGTAACAGTCACAATGATACAATGTAACACCAACAGTCACAATGATACAATGTAACCCCAACAGTCACAATGATACAATGTAACCCCAACAGTCACAATGATACAATGTAACACCAATAGTCACAATGATACAATGTAACCCCAACAGTCACAATGCTACAATGTAACCCCAACAGTCACAATGATACAATGTAACACCAACAGTCACAATGATACAATGTAACCCCAACAGTCACAATGATACAATGTAACCCCAACAGTCACAATGCTACAATGTAACAGTCACAATGATACAATGTAACACCAACAGTCACAATGATACAATGTAACCCCAACAGTCACAATGATACAATGTAACACCAATAGTCACAATGATACAATGTAACCCCAAACAGTCACAATGATACAATGTAACCCCAACAGTCACAATGCTACAATGTAACAGTCACAACGATACAATGTAACCCCAAAAGTCACAATGATACAATGTAACATCACCAGTCACAATGATACAATGTAACATCAACAGTCACAATGATACAATGTAACCGTCACAATGATACAATGTAACACCAACAGTCACAATGATACAATGTAACCCCAACAGTCACAATGTAACCGACACAATGATACAATGTAACCCCAACAGTCACAATGTAACCAACACAATGATACAATGTAACCCCAACAGTCACAATGATACAATGTAACAGTCACAATGATACAATGTAACACCAACAGTCACAATGATACAATGTAACCCCAACAGTCACAATGTAACCGACACAATGATACAATGTAACCCCAACAGTCACAATGTAACCAACACAATGATACAATGTAACCCCAACAGTCACAATGATACAATGTAACCCCAACAGTCACAATGATACAATGTAACCCCAACAGTCACAATGATACAATGTAACCCCAACAGTCACACACACGTCACAATGTTCCCCCATGGAAAGAGACGGCGGAAAGTTTTTGTGGGTTGCTGGGGTCACGCTTACCATGCATGCAGAGACACAGGAGCAGCGCTGCAACGGTCCTCTGTAAGCCGGGATTACCTCCTCTGAACTCCATGCCAAGCAGGAGATGGGCAGCAAGAAGGAGAATCTCTGAGCAGGAAGGAGGTGGAATGCTCTGCAGCCGGGTCCCTGTGCAGCCCTGCGGTGGTAGCAAAGCCTCCCTGCAAGTCCCAGGACTAGCACTACTCTGCTGGACAGGGACTGACCTCTGCTGAGCCTTCTGCCTCCTGGGAGAGTCCTAAAGAGTGGGCTGGATCAGTGGGGAGAGGAGCCGGAGTGAGCGCAGCTCCCACTGAGCAAGACAAAAGGGGATTGGATGAAAGGATCCCAATTTAGGCAAAGCCGGCGTGTTTCCGGGAAACTCCAATCCAATCAATCGATAATAATCTAATCAACCAATCACAGCGTGTCCTCACAGTACCCGACTCGGCATTTACAGGCCGCGCCGAAAAACTTTGTATTCACTTTTATGTAGAAAAAAAAAAAAAGGAAAAAATATAAAATTTATAAACAAAAATTCCAAACGAATCGAGCATTTTACTGAACGAGATCGATTCATTCGGTTTGTTTTGTAGTGATTGGCCCCAGCTAATCACATGGTACAGATGGGCCGTGATTGGCCCTGTTTTCACCATGTGAACATTGTGACCAATCACAGCTGGCCCACAATTGTAACAATGAATCGCATGAAGCCATTTACTGTTTACAGTTGTTATGTGATCTGCTGTGATTGGTCACAGTGATCACATGGTACTGGCAGTGGGCCGGTACACGGATCAGTCATTGGCTGTGTCTGGTGGACAGAGCCGGTGACAGATCACACCCAAGGCTGCGCACGAGGCTCATTGGAGGAGAGACTGTTGGGCCCTGCATTGTACCTGATGATGTCACAGTGCCTGTTGGAGGACCTTAGAGGAGAGTAGGCAGAGGCCTTGCATTGTACCCAATGATGTCATAGTGCCTGTGGCTGCCAGGGGACCTTAGAGGAGAGTCAACGGGGGCCCTGCATTGGGCATTGCCGTGCACCAGGAGGAACCCAGGACCCACCGCGCCAGGAGGAACCCAGGACCCACCGCGCCAGGAGGAACCCAGGACCCACCGCGCCAGGAGGAGCCCAGGACCCACCGCGCCAGGAGGAGCCCAGGACCCACCGCGCCAGGAGGAGCCCAGGACCCACCGCGCCAGGAGGAGCCCAGGACCCACCGCGCCAGGAGGAGCCCAGGACCCACCGCGCCAGAAGGAGCCCAGGACCCACCGCGCCAGGAGGAACCCAGGACCCACCGCACCAGGAGGAACCCAGGACCCACCGCACCAGGAGGAACCCAGGACCCACCGCACCAGGAGGAACCCAGGACCCACCGCACCAGGAGGAACCCAGGACCCACCGCACCAGGAGGAACCCGGGACCCACCGCACCAGGAGGAACCCGGGACCCACCGCACCAGGAGGAACCCAGGACCCACTGCACCAGTGTAGGGTCTGATAATGGGTCCAAGGATTTCATCCCCATACCTATTGGCAGTCAGGGTGCCATTGTTTAGCCTGTAGAGGTCTGTGCGTCCCTCCATGGATATGCCTCCCCAGACCATCACTGACCCCCCACCACAACGGTCATGCTGAACCATGTTACAGGCAGCAGAACGTTCTCCACGGCTTCTCCAGACCCTTTCAGGTCTGTCACATGTGCTCAGGGGGAACCTGTTCTCATCTGTGAGGGCGCCAGTGGTGGACCTGCCAATTCTGGGGTTCAATGGCAAATGCCAATCCAGCTCTATGGTGCCGGGCAGTGAGCACAGGACCCACTAGAGGACGTCGGGCCCTCAGGCCACCCTCATGAAGTCTGTTTCTGATTGGTCAGAGACATTCACACCAGTGGCCTGCTGGAGGTCATTTTGTAGGGCTCTGGCAGTGCTCATCCTGTTCCTCCTTGTACAAAGGGGCAGATACCTGTCCTGCTGATGGGTTAAGGACCTTCTACGGCCCTGTCCAGCCCTCCTAGAGGAACTGCCTGTCTCATTAGTGGCTCTTATAGCTGCCTGGAGTTCAGATTTCGTATTCATCGATTTGCACACGGGGGGGGGGGGGGGGGGGAGGTTAGCTGAGACAAATATTTTGATTATCCTGAGAAACATCCCATTCCTCCCCTCCAGTCTTGCACAGGTGTACCGGCTCCTCCCCTCCAGTCTTGCACAGGTGTACCAGCTCCTCCCCTCCAGTCTTGCGCAGGTGTACCGGCTCCTCCCCTTCAGTCTTGCGCAGGTGTACCGGCTCCTCCCCTTCAGTCTTGCGCAGGTGTACCGGCTCCTCCCCTCCAGTCTTGCACAGGTGTACCGGCTCCTCCCCTCCAGTCTTACACAGGTCTACCGGCTCCTCCCCTCCAGTCTTACACAGGTGTACCGGCTCCTCCCCTTCACTTTTGCACAGGTGTACCGGCTCCTCCCCTCCAGTCTTGCACAGGTGTAACGGCTCCTCCCCTCCAGTCTTGCACAGGTGTAGCAGCTCCTCCCCTCCAGTCTTGCACAGGTGTACAGGCTCCTCCCCTTCAGTCTTGCACAGGTGTACCGGCTCCTCCCCTCCAGTCTTACACAGGTGTACCGGCTCCTCCCCTCCAGTCTTACACAGGTGTACCGGCTCCTCCCCTTCAGTCTTGCACAGGTGTAACGGCTCCTCCCCTTCAGCCTTGCACAGGTGTACCGGCTCCTCCCCTCCAGTCTTGCACAGGTGTACCGGCTCCTCCCCTCCAGTCTTGCACAGGTGTACCGGCTCCTCCCCTCCAGTCTTGCACAGGTGTACCGGCTTCTCACCTCCAGCCTTGCACAGGTGTACCGGCTCCTCCCCTTCAGTCTTGCACAGGTGTAACGGCTCCTCCCCTTCAGCCTTGCACAGGTGTAACGGCTCCTCCCCTCCAGTCTTGCACAGGTGTAACGGCTCCTCCCCTGGAATGAAATGGCTTCCTCTGCACACTGGGAGCTCCTCACAATGTGCATTAGAAGCTGCAGCCAGATAGAGCTCCGCCTCATTTCCTGGCTGGAGGACGTCTAGCATCATCTAGCAATTTTCCTCCCCAGCCTGACTGGCCTTGCCCCTTTCATTCACTGGAATTCAGCTCAGTCAATCAAGAAGGCTCAGCATCCCATGTGGGCATTAACATGAAATACAGCCTGCCCCAGAACCCCCACTCCTTCACCCATCAAGTCGCTTTGAAATTTGCATAACTGCTCCCATGATTCAGCCCACTGCTTGCGTCAGGCTGGACATCTTTTAAGAGGAGTACTGAGGAAGGATGCTGTGAGGTTTTCAGAAAGCTATGTGCAGCCCTTCCCACCAGCCACAATCTGCCTGCATTGCATAGATAAGCACAGAGACCCAGTGGTGCCATCAATGTAATGAAAATGGAAAGTTTTTTTTTTTGTTTTACATACATATACACACATAATGTGCTTCTGTTTACATAAACTTATTTTATATATTTATCTAAAAAAATGTTATCTATATTATTACATTATTATTATTATTATACAGGATTTATATCGTGCGGTGCTTTACAAAAAGAAGGCGTTTTTGTATACAGATACAAATAGATACAGATACAATACAATTTGGTACGAGAGGAATCAGAGGGCCCGGCTCCTTAGGATATATATACTGGAAATAAAATGTACTTTAGTTTGCATAAACTTTTATATATTTTATATATATATATATATACACACACTTTTGATTATTTCGTATATTACTGTAAAAAAAATATGTATACACACTAATATATATATATATATGATGCACCTCACCTTTGTTTACATAAACTTATTTTATATATTCATCTAAAAAAAAAGAAAGTATATGTGTATATGTATATATATTTAATCAAAAATTTACTTTTGTTTACATAAACTTATGTTATATATTATTTATCTAACCAAAAAAAAAAAAGAAGAAAAAAAAGAAGAGTATATAAATATATATATATGTTCTTTTGTTGATACAAACTTATTTTTTATGTTACTATATGTTATATATATTGTACTTTGTTTACATATTTATTTTATATATTTATATTTTTTTTAGTTAAATATATAAAATAAGTTTATGTAAGGTGCATCTATCTATCTATCTATCTATCTATCTCACTTTGTTTACATAAACTCATTTTATATATTTATCTAAAAAATAAATAAAAAAAATAAAAAAATTTATATATATATATATATATATATATATATATACACATACATATATATATATAAATGTACTTTTGTTTATATAAATATATTTGTATGTTACTGTAAAAACATTTTAAAAAAATGTGCGTATATATATATATATATATATCTTTGTTTACATAAACTTATTTTATATATTTATCTAAAAAAAAACATATTTTTTATGTTACTGTAAAAAAAAAATTAAATGTATATAGTGCACTTTGTTTACATATTTATTTTATATATTTATCTACAGAACTTTTTTTTAGTTAAATATATAAAATAAGTTTATGTAAGGTGCATCTTTAAATATATATGTATGCACACACAGTATATATAATGTACTTTTGGTTACATAAACTTATTTTTTATGTTACTGTAAAAAATGTTTTAAATATATATATATATAGCACTTTGTTTACATAAACTCATTTTATATATTTATCTAAAAAAAAAAAAAAATATATATATATATATATATATATATATATATTTAAAAATGTACTTTTGTTTATATAAACATATTTTGTATTGTTACTGTCAAAACATTTAAAAAAAAAATAAAAAAAATAATATATATATATATAGATAGCACTTTGTTTACATAAACTTATTTTATATATTAATCTAAAAAAAAAGTATATATATATATATATATATATATATATATATATATATATATATATATATATATATATATATATATATATATATATATATAAAATTTAAAAATGTACTTTTGTTTATATAAACATTTTTTATGTTACTGTAAAAAAAATATTAAATCTATATATTGCAATGTGTTTACATATTTATTTTATATATTTATCTACAGAACTTTTTTTTAGTTAAATATATAAAATACGTTTATGTAAGGTGCATATATATATATATAGCACTTTGTTTACATAAACTCATTTTATATATTAATCTAAAAAAATAAAATAAAGAAAAAAAAATTATATATATATATATATATATATATATATATATATATATATATATATATTTGAAAATGTACTTTTGTTTATATAAACATATCTTGTATGTTACTGTAAAAACATAAAAAAATAAATAAATATATATATAGCACTTTGTTTACATAAACTTATTTTATATATTTATCTAAAAAAAAAAAAAAAAAAAAAAGTACACACACACACTTAAAAATATTTTGTTAATATAAACATATTTTGTATGTTACTGTAAAAACATATTAAATATATATATATATTGCACTGTTTAAATACTTATTTTATATATTTATCTATATAACTTTTTGTTAGATAAATATATACAATAAGGTTATGTAAACAAAGGAAAGGTGCAATTATAAATATATATGTATGCACACACCGTATATATAATGTACTTTTGGTTAAACTTATTTCATATGTTTGTGTAAAAAAAATATTTTGTATAGATCTTAGACATATACACGGCACTCAGTATATACAGTATATACCCCCACACACACATTAGAGTGTAACTGAAAAAATGAGATCCAAGAATATGGGCTAACCATGTAAGATCTACAGATAAAGTCCCCCAGACCAGGGAGCATTCCTATCAGCTGAATCATCCTGACCTCTATGAAGGAGCCCCAGCAGTCTCCTTTGTAGTTCCCATTCTGAGTGAGTCACTCGGGGCTCATCTACAAGTGAATGGGACATACAATACAGGACACAACCAATCATTGCAGGTGCTCCAGAGCCTTCTGTACCAGCAATCCAATGAGGTGCAGGAACGGCGCATTGCTGTAAAATCTGGTAAAGTGGAATTACATTGGTGGTCAGTGGGAAGAATGTCCCTTACATTGGTGGTCGGTGGGAAGAATGTCCCTTACATTGGTGGTCAGTGGGAAGAATGTCCCTTACATTGGTGGTCAGTGGGAAGAATGTCCCTTACATTGGGGGTCAGTGGGAAGAATGCTCCTTACATTGGGGGTCAGTGGGAAGAATGTCCCTTACATTGGTGATCAGTGGGAAGAATGTCCCTTACATTGGTCATTAGTGGGAAGAATGTCCCTTACATTGGTGGTCAGTGGGAAGAATGTCCCTTACATTGGTGGTCAGTGGGAAGAATGTCCCTTACATTGGGGGTCAGTGGGAAGAATGTTCCTTACATTGGTGGTCAGTGGGAAGAATGCCCCTTACATTGGGGGTCAGTGGGAAGAATGTCCCTTACATTGGTGGTCAGTGGGAAGAATGCCCCTTACATTGGTGGTCAGTGGGAAGAATGTCCCGTACATTGGAGGTCAGTGGGAAGAATGTCCTGTACATTGGAGGTCAGTGGGAAGAATGCCCCTTACATTGGTGGTCAGTGGGAAGAATGCCCCTTACATTGGTGGTCAGTGGGAAAAATGTCCCTTACATTGGTGGTCAGTGAGAAGAATGCCCCTTACATTGGTGGTCAGTGGGAAGAATGCCCCTTACATTGGGGGTCAGTGGGAAGAATGTCCCTTACATTGGTGATCAGTGGGAAGAATGTCCCTTACATTGGTCATTAGTGGGAAGAATGTCCCTTACATTGGTGGTCAGTGGGAAGAATGTCCCTTACATTGGGGGTCAGTGGGAAGAATGTTCCTTACATTGGTGGTCAGTGGGAAGAATGCCCCTTACATTGGTGGTCAGTGGGAAGAATGCCCCTTACATTGGTGGTCAGTGGGAAGAATGTCCCGTACATTGGAGGTCAGTGGGAAGAATGTCCTGTACATTGGAGGTCAGTGGGAAGAATGCCCCTTACATTGGTGGTCGGTGGGAAGAATGTCCCTTACATTGGTGGTCAGTGGGAAGAATGTCCCTTACATTGGTGGTCAGTGGGAAGAATGTCCCTTACATTGGTGGTCAGTGGGAAGAATGCCCCTTACATTGGTGGTCAGTGGGAAGAATGTCCCTTACATTGGTGATCAGTGGGAAGAATGTCCCTTACATTGGTCATTAGTGGGAAGAATGTCCCTTACATTGGTGGTCAGTGGGAAGAATGTCCCTTACATTGGTGGTCAGTGGGAAGAATGTCCCTTACATTGGGGGTCAGTGGGAAGAATGTTCCTTACATTGGTGGTCAGTGGGAAGAATGCCCCTTACATTGGTGGTCAGTGGGAAGAATGCCCCTTACATTGGTGGTCAGTGGGAAGAATGTCCCGTACATTGGAGGTCAGTGGGAAGAATGTCCTGTACATTGGAGGTCAGTGGGAAGAATGCCCCTTACATTGGTGGTCAGTGGGAAGAATGCCCCTTACATTGGTGGTCAGTGGGAAGAATGTCCCTTACATTGGTGGTCAGTGAGAAGAATGCCCCTTACATTGGTGGTCAGTGGGAAGAATGACCCTTACATTGGAGGTCAGTGGGAAGAATGACCCTTACATTGGTGGTCAGTGGGAAGAATGCCCCTTACATTGGTGGTCAGTGGGAAGAATGCCCCTTACATTGGTGGTCAGTGGGAAGAATGTCCCTTACATTGGTGATCAGTGGGAAGAATGTCCCTTACATTGGGGGTCAGTGGGAAGAATGCTCCTTACATTGGTGATCAGTGGGAAGAATGTCCCTTACATTGGGGGTCAGTGGGAAGAATGCTCCTTACATTGGGGGTCAGTGGGAGGAATGTCCCTTACATTGGTGGTCAGTGGGAAGAATGTCCCTTACATTGGTGGTCAGTGGGAAGAATGTCCCTTACATTGGTGGTCAGTGGGAAGAATGTCCCTTACATTGGTGGTCAGTGGGAAGAATGTCCCTTACATTGGTGGTCAGTGGGAAGAATGCCCCTTACATTGGTGATCAGTGGGAAGAATGTCCCTTACATTGGGGGTCAGTGGGAAGAATGTCCCTTACATTGGTGTCAGTGGGAAGAATGTCCCTTACATTGGTGGTCAGTGGGAAGAATGTCCCTTACATTGGTGATCAGTGGGAAGAATGTCCCTTACATTGGTGGTCAGTGGGAAGAATGTCCCTTACATTGGTGGTCAGTGGGAAGAATGTCCCTTACATTGGTGGTCAGCGGGAAGAATGCTTCCAGGCAGTTTGCAGGTCCCATGACCTTTGGGTGAATCCATAATCTGTACCATGAATTATTATATAAATACAATGTACTGGAGGAGACACCAATAATGTTTGCCGACGTGCCGTGTCCCTGGTAGCACAGATATCTACTTGTATTTATATCCTGCAGGTACCTTGAGATGTCTCCACCTTGGACCAAGGAGCTTTTTCTTAGAAATCCATTTATAGATCACCGCATCCAAATCCACCGACCTCCAGCCTCTCCAGACTGATAACGTCCAATGAAGACGTCCATCTGGATACGTTCTGCAGCTGTTCGCTCCTATGGAGGTATACATCGTGGATGTTTGTTCTGGGGAAGATTGCTCCACAGCACATCCATCTTACAAAAATGCAACCCAATAACATGGCAGTTACGCAATATCTAGCCATATATCCATTTTTATCTACTGGAGGAACATTCAGCCTTCTAAAATATGCAGATCCATCATATAGACTACATTCCTGAAACACATCGAGAAATTTTGTATGTTTTTTTCATATTTTGTTGATATACAATATGTATAGTATGGTGGTCAAACCTACGGGAGCTTGTCGGATATTTCATTACAAAAAGTGTTACATTGGGACCCTGGTCAGGTAAGTAGCAGAGGGGGGTGGTCATCAGTTTCAGCTGCTTTGAGGTTCATGAAATTAACAACAGGGGCATTAGATGGGCAACAATGAGACGACCCCCAAAACAGGAACGGTTTTATAGGTGGAGGCCACTGACATTTGTTTTCCCTGCTCATCTTTTCTAATTATTTTTCACTAGTTTTGCATTTGGCTCGGGTCAGTGTCACTACTGGTAGCATGAGGCCATACCTGGACCCTACAGAGGTTGTACAGGCAGTCCAACTCCTCCAGGATGGAACATCAATACGTCCCATTGCCAGAAGGTTTGCTATGTCTCCCAGCACAGTCTCGAGAGCGCGGAGGAGATTCCGGGAGACAAGAGCGCGGAGGAGATTCCCGGGAGACAAGAGCGCGGAGGAGATTCCGGGAGACAAGAGCGCGGAGGAGATTCCGGGAGACAAGAGCGCGGAGGAGATTCCGGGAGACAAGAGCGCGGAGGAGATTCCGGGAGACAAGAGCGCGGAGGAGATTCCGGGAGACAAGAGCGCAGAAGAGATTCCGGGAGACAAGAGCGCGGAGGAGATTCCGGGAGACAAGAGCCGTAACCCATCAGCAGGACTGGTATCTGCTCCTTTGTGCAAGGAGGAACAGGATGAGCACTGCCAGACCCCTACAAAATGACCTCCAGCAGGCCACTGGTGTGAATGTCTCTGACCAAACAATCAGAAACAGACTTCATGAGGGTGGCCTGAGGGCCCGACGTCCTCTAGTGGGCCCTGTGCTCACTGCCTGGCACCATAGAGCTGGATTGGCATTTGCCATTGAACACCAGAATTGGCAGGTCCACCACTGGCACCCTGTGCTTTTCACAGATGAGAACAGGTTCCCCCTGAGCACATGTGACAGACCTGAAAGGATCTGGAGAAGCCGTGGAGAACGTTCTGCTGCCTGTAACATGGTCCAACATGACCATTTTGGTGGTGGGTCAGTGATGGTCTGGGGAGGCATATCCATGGAGGGACACACAGACCTCTACAGGCTAGACAATGGCACCCTGACTGCCATTAGGTATGTGGATGGAATCCTTGGACCCATTATCAGACCCTACGCTGGTGCAGTGGGTCCAGGGTTCCTCCTGGTGCAGTGGGTCCTGGGTTCCTCCTGGTGCGCCCTCACCTGACCTAAATCCTATAGAACTCCTCTGGGATATCATGTTGCGGTCCATCCGAATCCACCAGGTTGCACCTCAGACTGTCCAGGAGCTCAGTGATGCCCTGGTCCAGATCTGGGAGGAAATCCCCCAGGACACCATCCGTGGTCTCATTAGGAGCCTCCCCCGACATTGTCAGGCATGCATACAAGCACATGGGGGCCACACAGACTACTGAGGACCATTCTGAGTTGCTGCAATGACATTTCACCAGAATGGACTCGCCTGCTGCATCATCTTTTCACTTTGATTTTCGGGATGTCTTTGAATTCAGTCCTCTGTAGGTCGATCATTTTCATTTCCATCAAACAATGGGACATCCTTACGTTCCTCACCCATCACCCCGTCCATGTCAGTATAGGGATCCAGCAGGAGATTGTTCCCCATTGAGATCTGATGGGTTTTCAAAGTCTTCCTTTCATTTTTTTGCGCAGTGTACTTACCTAAGCCCTATCTCGATCCAGTGCTGTGCATGAAATCAGTATCACAGTTCTTTCCGCTCTCTACCTTCTCATTGGCTCAGAGACAGCAGCGGGAGTCATTGGCTGCCACTGTTGTCAATCACAGCCAGTGAGGAGGGAGCGGAGAACTGGGACTGAGCCATGCTCTGTGAATCAATGGACACACAGCTCAGCTCAGGAGCAAGTCCACACAAGTGCTCCTATAGAAAGCGGCTTGTTTTGGGGGCACTCAGAGAGGAGGAGCCAGCAGCACCACTGGGGGGGGGGGACCCAAGAAGAGGAGGATCGAGACTGCTCTGTGCAAAACTATTACACAGAGCAGGTAAGTGTGAAATGTTTGCCATTTGTTTTTTTTTTGTTTTTTTAATTTTGATCCATTACAATCACTTTAATTTCATGAAGGCATTGTGTGCCGCGTCCCAGACCCCGATTTTCCATTGATAAGTAGCATTTACAGGTTACAATTTGGACCCCCAGGCCTCCAGATTTTGCATATTTTTCAAGTATGCTGCAGATGAAAAAAGGCTGAGAAATGCTGTATTCGATATTCAATGTAGACTGGTGTACAGTTCCTTAACTTTATCTAAAATCACAGCTAGATGGGTTACGGCCAGTTATGGGGGCTATGGTAGAGATGGCCTAAATAGAACGAAAGGTTAGGGGTACTAGAGGGGTTGTGGTGGGTTAGAGTAGGGTCATAGTGGGTCGTGGTGGGTTATAGTAGGGTCATAGTGGGTTGTGGTGGGTTATAGTAGGGTCATAGTGGGTTGTGGTGGGTTATAGTAGGGTCATAGTGGGTTGTGGTGGGTTATAGTAGGGTCATAGTGGGTTGTGGTGGGTTATAGTAGGGTCATAGTGGGTTGTGGTGGGTTATAGTAGGGTCATAGTGGGTTGTGGTGGGTTATAGTAGGGTCATAGTAGGGTCATAGTGGGTCGTGGAGGGTTATAGTGGGGTCATAGTGGGTTGTGGTGGGTTATAGTAGGGTCGTAGTGGGTTGTGGTGGGTTATAGTAGGGTCGTAGTGGGTTGTGGTGGGTTATAGTAGGGTCGTAGTGGGTTGTGGTGGGTTATAGTAGGGTCGTAGTGGGTTGTGGTGGGTTATAGTAGGGTCGTAGTGGGTTGTGGTGGGTTATAGTAGGGTCATAGTGGGTTGTGGTGGGTTATAGTAGGGTCATAGTGGGTTGTGGTGGGTTATAGTAGGGTCATAGTAGGGTCATAGTGGGTCGTGGAGGGTTATAGTGGGGTCATAGTGGGTTGTGGTGGGTTATAGTAGGGTCGTAGTGGTTTGTGGTGGGTTATAGTAGGGTCGTAGTGGTTTGTGGTGGGTTATAGTAGGGTCGTAGTGGTTTGTGGTGGGTTATAGTAGGGTCATAGTGGGTTGTGGTGGGTTATAGTAGGGTCATAGTGGGTTGTGGTAGGTTATAGTAGGGTCATAGTGGGTCGTGGTGGGTTATAGTAGGGTCATAGTGGGTTGTGGTGGGTTATAGTAGGGTCATAGTGGGTTGTGTTGGGTTATGATGGGTTATAGTGGGTTGTGGTGGGTCATGGTGGATTATGATGGCTTATTGTAGGGTTATAGTGGGTTGTGGTGGATTATGTTGGGTTATTGTAGGGTTATAGTGGGTTGTGGTGGGTTATAGTGGGGTCATAGTGGGTCGTGGTGGGTTATAGTAGGGTCATAGTGGGTCGTGGTGGGTTATAGTAGGGTCATAGTGGGTTGTGGTGGGTTATGATGGGTTATAGTGGGTTGTGGTGGATTATGATGGCTTATTGTAGGGTTATAGTGGGTTGTGGTGGATTATGGTGGGTTATTGTAGGGTTATAGTGGGTTATGGTGGATTATGATGGGTTATAGTGGGTTGTGGTGGGTCATGGTGGATTATGATGGCTTATTGTAGGGTTATAGTGGGTTGTGGTGGGTTATGGTGGGTTATTGTAGGGTTATGGTAAGGTTGGCCTAAATTGAAATAAAGGTTAGAGTTACTAGAAGGGTTATGATAGGTTAGGCTGGGTTCTGGTGGGTTATGTGGGGTAATGGTGTGTTGTGGTGGTTTGTGGTAAGGTAATGGTAGGTTGTAGTGGGTTTTGGTTGGTTATGGGCGGCTTTGTGGTGGGTTATGGTAGGGTTATTATGGATTGTTGTGGGTTATAGGCAGGTTGTGGTAGGGTTGGGGTGGGTTATGGTAGGGTCATTGTGGGTTATGAGAGGGTTATGGCAGGTTGTGGTGGATTGTAGTGGGTAATGGCAGGGTTGGCAAACATTAAAATCAAGTTTAGGGCTACTTGAAGGGTTATGGTGGGTTATGGTCTGTTGTGGTAGGGTTGTTGCAGTGGGTTACAGTAGGGTTGTAGTGAGTTAAGGTATAGTTATGGTGTGTTATGGTAGAGGTGTGGTGGGTTGTAGTGGGTTATAGTAAGGTTATGGTGGGTTATTGTGGGTTATGGGCGGGTTTGTGGTGGGTTATGGGTGGGTTATTGTGGGTTTGTGGTGGTTATTGTGGGTTATGGGCGGGTTATTGTGGGTTTGTGGTGGTTATGGGCAGGTTATTGTGGGTTTGTGGTGGTTATTGTGGGTTATGGGCGGGTTATTGTGGGTTTGTGGTGGTTATTGTGGGTTATGGGCGGGTTATTGTGGGTTTGTGGCGGTTATTGTAGGTTATGGGTGGGTTATTGTGGGTCTGTGGCGGTTATTGTAGGTTATGGGTGGGTTATTGTGGGTTTGTGGCGGTTATTGTAGGTTATGGGTGGGTTATTGTGGGTTTGTGGCGGTTATTGTAGGTTATGGGTGGGTTATTGTGGGTTTGTGGTGGTTATTGTGGGTTATGGGCAGGTTATTGTGGGTTTGTGGTGGTTATTGTAGGTTATGGCGGGTTATTCTGGGTTTTTGGTGGTTATGGGCGGGTTATTGTGGGTTTGTGGTGGTTATTGTGGGTTTGTGGTGGTTATTGTGGGTGATGGGCAGGTTATTGTGGGTTTGTGGTGGTTATTGTGGGTGATGGGCAGGTTATTGTGGGTTTGTGGTGGTTATTGTGGGTTTGTGGTGGTTATTGTGGGTGATGGGCGGGTTATTGTGGGTTTGTGGTGGTTATTGTGGGTTTGTGGTGGTTATTGTGGGTGATGGGCAGGTTATTGTGGGTTTGTGGTGGTTATTGTGGGTTTGTGGTGGTTATTCTGGGTTTTTGGTGGTTATGGGCGGGTTATTGTGGGTTTGTGGTGGTTATTGTGGGTGATGGGCAGGTTATTGTGGGTTTGTGGTGGTTATTGTGGGTTTATGGTGGTTATTGTGGGTTATGGGCGGGTTATTGTGGGTTTGTGGTGGTTATTCTGGGTTTTTGGTGGTTATGGGCAGGTTATTGTGCGTTTGTGGTGGTTATTGTGGGTTATGGGTGGGTTATTGGGGGTTTGTGGTGGTTATTGTGGGTTTGTGGTGGTTATTGTGGGTTATGGGTGGGTTATTGGGGGTTTGTGGTGGTTATTGTGGGTGATGGGCGGGTTAAAGCTCTAACTGGCTCTTTTCAGGAAAATAATGAATTCAGATTTTATATTAATTGTACGTAATTGTATCCCCCCCCCCCCCTCTATCCTCCCTCCTCGCTGTCAGATGAAGCTGCCTTGGATCTGTCTCATGTCACCAGCATCTGGAATGGATTCTGAGGCTCTCAGCTTCTTTATCATCCCGTAGAAGTGTTTGTTTACACGTCGGAGTCTTTGTAGCCCCAGCAGTTCAATGATGTCAAGTCTTCAGTTTGGGGTGGGGTGGGGTGGGGGGACTATGACTTACACCTTGTAAATGTGTCACAGACACAAACGTTATTAGAACAGACAAATGAGAAATATTATTATTAATCCCCCCCCCTTCTGAGAGGACTGTAGTCCACCAGGCCATCTCCTCATCCTAAACAATGGAGGACCACCATGGATGTGGACTTAAAGCAAAACCCCGGATGGCAGGGCGTTGGGGTTGCACCCCTCAGCTTTGCAGGGGTGGGAGATCTTGCTCACTGAAATCCGGCACATGTGCTGTGCGGTGTCCCCCCTCCGTCACACAATGCTGAGCTCCGAGCACTGAGCATGCTCAGATTGGGAATGGGCCGGGTCGCTTACCTAGGAGTTTTTCAAGCCGGCCACACCGCCTACAGGTCCCACGTTGAACCCGGGGACAGGCACGGCCAATCTCATTATATAGGAGAACGAATCCTCTATTGTCCAATCAGCGATGGCGGCAGATTTCCTGACTGCGGGGAGAATGCAAAACATGGCGCAACATTCCATCTGGAAAAAAGATCCCATTAACATAATATACCCCCCCCCAAAAAAAGAACAAACAAACTACAAATACCATCCACCTTCACATCAAAGTCTCCCTTTCACTTAAGAGTCCCCTTACACCTGGGGCCCCATCAGAGTTCCCCCATACATCAGAGTCTACATCAGCATCCCCTTTATATCAGTGCTCCCATCAAAGTCCCCCTTACATCAGGGGCCCCGTCAGAGTCTACATCAGGTGCCCCATCATTAGAGTCTACATCAGAGTCCCCCTTACATCAGGGGCCCCATCATTAGAGTCTACATCAGAGTCCCCCTTACATCAGGGGCCCCATCATTAGAGTTTACATCAGAGTCCCCCTTACATCAGGGGCCCCATCATTAGAGTTTACATCAGAGTCCCCCTTACATCAGGGGCCCCATCAGAGTCTACATCAGGGGCCCCATCATTAGAGTTTACATCAGAGTCCCCCTTACATCAGGGGCCCCATCATTAGAGTTTACATCAGAGTCCCCCTTACATCAGGGGCCCCATCAGAGTCTACATCAGGGGCCCCATCATTAGAGTTTACATCAGAGTCCCCCTTACATCAGGGGCCCCATCATTAGAGTCTACATCAGAGTCCCCCTTACATCAGGGACCCCATCATTAGAGTCCACATTGGAGTCCCTCTTATATCTGTTTCTTCATTAAAGTAGTCCCTTACATCAGAGCCCACATCAAAGTCCCCCCTTATATCAGAGTCCACATCAAAATCACCCCCACACAAAGGGCCCCAACAGTCCCCCTTACACCAGAGTCTAAATCTAAGTCCCCCTTATATTAGTATGCCCATTAGAGTAGCCCCTTAAATCAGTGTCCCCTCTTACATCAGAGTCCCCCCTTACACCAGAGTCCGCATCAAAATCCCCCCTGCATCAGGGCCCCCATTAGAGTCCCCATCAGAGTCCACATCAAAGTCCGCCCTTGTATCAGAGTCCACATCAAAATCCCCCCCTGCATCAGAGTCCCCCCTTACACCAGAGTCCACATCAAAATCCCCCCTGCATCAGTGGCCCCATTAGAGTCCCCCTTACATCAGACTCCACATCAGAGTCCCCCCTTGCGCCAGAGTCCACATCAAAGTCCCCCCTTACATTAAAGTCCAAATCAAATTTCCCCCTACATCAGGGGCCCCATCAGAGTCTCCATATATCAGAGTCCACATCAAAGTCCCCCCTACACCAGGGCCCCTTCAGAGTCCCTCTTACATCAGAGACTAAATCTAAGTCCCCTTTATATTAGTGTCCCCATTAAAATAGCCCCTTACATCATTGTCCCCCTCTTACACCAGAGTCCCCATCAGAGTACCCCCTTAAATCAGAGACCACACCAAATTTCCCCCAACATCAGGGGCCCCATCAGAGTCCCCCTTACATCAGAGTCTAAATCTAAGTCCCCCTTATATTAGTGTCCCCATTAGGAGTAGCCCCTTACATCATTGCCCCCCTCTTACATCAGAGACCACATCAAAGTCCTCCCTACATCAGGAGCCCCATCAGAGTCCCCCTTACATAAGAGTCCACATCAATGTCCCCCCTTATATCAGAGTCCTCCTTACACCAGAGTCCACATCAAAGCCCGCCTTACATAAGGGGTACCATCATCAGAGTCCCCCTTGTATCAGTTTCCCCATTAGAGTATCCCCTTACGTCATTACCCCGCCCCCTTACACCAGAGTCTATATCAAAGTCCTACAATACATCAGAGTCCCCCTTTACACTAGGGTCTCCATAAGAGACCCCCTATACATCAGAGTCCTCTTACTTTGATGTCCTCATCAGAGAACTGTGCTGGAGACGGGGGGGGGGGGGGATGGAGTCCAGATGATCCCAATCCTCAGTCTGTGCGCTGACTCTGAGGATCTGAGGATACACCGCTCACCCTAGCGCAGGCCAGATAAAGTCTCGCAATGGGCTGCATGTGGCCCGCGGGCCGCAGTTTGGAGGTCCCTGGTTTGGCTCCTTACATTGGATATGGTCACTGATACATTCTATTGTAATCAATCTATCACTAAGTATGAAACAAGCGATACAAAACTAGCACGTCTCTTACTTGTCAGAAGAGGACGACGCTCCCTCTAGTGGACAAATTACATAATGACTTTACTTTATTGACATTCAAAACGACATGGAAAAAAAATGATTGCACCCAAAAATGATGAATAGTTGACAGAGAGATACAAAGTAACATTGTTTATAAACATCGATCAGACGGGAGAGAGAGAGATACAAAGTAACATTGTTTATAAACATCGATCAGACGGGGGATAGAGAGATACAAAGTAACATTGTTTATAAACATCGATCAGACGGGGGATGGAGAGATACAAAGTAACATTGTTTATAAACATCGATCAGACGGGAGATGGAGAGATACAAAGTAACATTGTTTATAAACATTGATCAGACGAGAGATAGAGATACAAAGTAACATTGTTTAGAAACATCGATCAGACGGGAGATAGAGATACAAAGTAACATTGTTTATAAACATCGATCAGACGGGGGATAGAGAGATACAAAG
This sequence comes from Staurois parvus, assembly GCF_062004578.1. Taxonomy (NCBI): domain Eukaryota; kingdom Metazoa; phylum Chordata; class Amphibia; order Anura; family Ranidae; genus Staurois; species Staurois parvus. Next base: position 74,992 of record NW_028318077.1, on the reverse strand, counting down.
TAACATTGTTTATAAACATCGATCGGACGGGAGATGGAGAGATACAAAGTAACATTGTTTATAAACATCGATCAGACGGGAGATGGAAAGATACAAAGTAACATTGTTTATAAACATCGATCAGATGGGAGATGGAGAGATACAAAGTAACATTGTTTATAAACATCGATCAGACGGGAGATAGAGGGATACAAAGTAACATTGTTTATAAACATCGATCAGACGGGAGATAGAGGGATACAAAGTAACATTGTTTATAAACATCGATCAGACGGGAGATGGAAAGATACAAAGTAACATTGTTTATAAACATCGATCAGACGGGAGATAGAGGGATACAAAGTAACATTGTTTATAAACATCGATCAGACGGGGGATAGAGAGATACAAAGTAACATTGTTTATAAATAGAGATGAGCGAATCGAACCAGGCGAACCGGAATTCGAGTCGAATTTCAGGAAATATTCGATTCGCGGCGAAACCGAAATTTTGCCTACTTCGGGTGCGCGAATCGAACATTTCCCGATCAGCCGGCAAAAGTGTCCCTGCAGTGAGCTCCGCTATTTCTGACATTTCTCTGACAGAAGGAACACATGTTTAGCGGTTGAAACATTGTATCTATTAGTTTCCATTTAGGATACAGATGTTTCAACCACTGTTCATGTGAAGAAGCTGTGAGAGAACTGTCAGAAATAGAGGAACTCTGCACATACACTTTTTGCCGGCTTGGAATTATTCTTCTTTTCATCCTACTTCTTCTTCTTCATCTTCATCCTCAGAAGAAGAGGATGAGGATGAGGATGAAGAAGAAGAAGAAGAAGTAGGATGAAAAGAAGAATAATTACAAGCCGGCAAAAAGTGTATGTGCAGAGTTCCTCTATTTCTGACAGTTCTCTCACAGCTTCTTCACATGTACAGCGGTTGAAACATCTGTATCCTAAATGGAAACTAATAGATACAATGTTTCAACCGCTGTATGGAAGGACAGTCCCAGAACTGTCATTAATAGTCTATTTCTGACAGTTCTATGACATTCCCTCCATACAGCGGTTGAAACAGCTGTATAGAGTGAATGTCCCAGAACTGTCAGAAATAGACTATTTATGACAGTTCTGGGACATTCACTCCATACAGCGGTTGAAACATTGTATCTATTTTTTTCCATAAATGACATTCTGCAGATACACTTAGAGGAGCGCTGCAGATACACTTTTTGCCGGCTTGGAATTATTCTTATTTTCATCCTACTTCTTCTTTTTCTTCTTATGAGGATGAGGATGAAGAAGAAGAAGTAGGATGAAAATAAGATTAATTCCAAGCCGGCAAAAAGTGTATCTGCAGCGCTCCTCTAAGTGTATTTGCAGAATGTCATTTATGGAAAAAAATAGATACAATGTTTCAACCGCTGTATGGAAGGACAGTCCCAGAACTGTCATAAATAGTCTATTTCTGACAGTTCTGGGACATTCACTCCATACAGCTGTTTCAACCGCTGTATGGAGGGAATGTCATAGAACTGTCAGAAATAGACTATTAATGACAGTTCTGGGACTGTCCTTCCATACAGCGGTTGAAACATTGTATCTATTTGTTTCCATAAATGGATCCATTTATGGAAACAAATACATACAATGTTTCAACCGCTGCATGGAAGAACAGTCCCAGAACTGTCATTAATAGTCTATTTCTGACAGTTCCATGACATTCCCTCCATACAGCGGTTGAAACAGCTGTATGGAGTGAATGTCCCAGAACTGTCAGAAATAGACAGAAACTGTCACAGAACTGTCCTTCTTCTCATCCTTCTTCTCATCCTTCTTCTCATCCTTCTTCTCATCCTTCTCCTTCTTCTCATCCTTCTCCTTCTTCTCATCCTTCTCCTTCTCCTTCTTCTCATCCTTCTCCTTCTTCTCATCCTTCTTCTCATCCTTCTCCTTCTTCTCATCCTTCTCCTTCTTCTCATCCTTCTCCTTCTCCTTCTTCTCATCCTTCTCCTTCTCCTTCTTCTCATCCTTCTCCTTCTCCTTCTTCTCATCCTTCTCCTTCTCCTTCTTCTCATCCTTATCCTTCTCCTTCTTCTCATCCTTCTCCTTCTCCATCTTCTCATCCTTCTCCTTTTCCTTCTTCTCATCCTTCTCCTTCTGCTTCTCCTTCTCCTTCTTCTCATCCTTCTCCTTCTTCTCATCCTTCTCCTTCTTCTCATCCTTCTCCTTCTCCTTCTTCTCATCCTTCTCCTTCTTCTCATCCTTCTCCTTCTTCTCATCCTTCTCCTTCTTCTCATCCTTCTCCTTCTCCTCATCCTACTCCTTCTTCTCATCCTTCTCCTTCTCCTTCTTCTCATCCTTCTCCTTCTCCTTCTTCTCATCCTTCTCCTTCTCCATCTTCTCATCCTTCTCCTTCTCCTTCTTCTCATCCTTCTCCTTCTTCTCATCCTTCTCCTTCTCCTTCTTCTCATCCTTCTCCTTCTTCTCATCCTTCTCCTTCTCCTTCTCCTTCTTCTTCTCCTTCTTCTCATCCTTCTCCTTCTTCTCATCCTTCTCCGTCTCCTCATCCTTCTCCTTCTCCTTCTTCTCATCCTTCTCCTTCTCCTTCTTCTCATCCTTCTCCTTCTCCTTCTTCTCATCCTTCTCCTTCTCCTTCTCCTTCTTCTTCTCCTTCTTCTCATCCTTCTCCTTCTTCTCATCCTTCTCCTTCTCCTCATCCTTCTCCTTCTCCTTCTTCTCATCCTTCTCCTTCTCCTTCTTCTCATCCTTCTCCTTCTCCTTCTTCTCATCCTTCTCCTTCTTCTCATCCTTCTCCTTCTTCTCATCCTTCTCCTTCTCCTTCTTCTCATCCTTCTCCTTCTTCTCATCCTTCTCCTTCTTCTCATCCTTCTCCTTCTTCTTCTCATCCTTCTCCTTCTTCTCATCCTTCTCCTTCTTCTCATCCTTCTTCTCATCCTTCTCCTTCTTCTCATCCTTCTCCTTCTCCTTCTTCTCATCCTTCTCCTTCTCCTTCTTCTCATCCTTCTCCTTCTTCTCATCCTTCTTCTCATCCTTCTCCTTCTTCTCATCCTTCTCCTTCTTCTCATCCTTCTCCTTCTCATCCTTCTCTTTCTTCTCATCCTTCTCCTTCTTCTCATCCTTCTCCTTCTCCTTCGTCTCATCCTTCTTCTCCTCATCCTTCTCCTTCTTCTCATCCTTCTCCTTCTCCTTCTTCTCATCCTTCTCCTTCTCCTTCTTCTCATCCTTCTCCTTCTCCTTCTTCTCATCCTTCTCCTTCTTCTCATCCTTCTCCTTCTCCTTCTCCTTCTCCTTCTCTTTCCTCATCTCCAAGGGCATTTAAATTAAAGGTACAGTGTTCTGCACTAATTTAAAGGCTCTCTGAAGCCTAGAAACCCTTTTTATAAGTCATCTTCGTAGCGAAGAAATTCGCATCGAATCGAATTTCACACTGGAATTCGCCGAATCAGCCGAATCGAATTTTTGAGAAATTCGCTCATCTCTATTTATAAACATCGATCAGACGGGAGATGGAGAGATACAAAGTAACATTGTTTATAAACATCGATCAGACGGGAGATAGAGATACAAAGTAACATTGTTTATAAACATTGATCAGGGCTCCCCTCACACCAGAGTCTCCCTCATCAAATGGAAATGAATGATGTGGTGCTGCTGATGATGGGGCCAGGCACTGGGACTGAGCAGCGCTCCACAGCCCCTCACCAATGTCACTGATCCTGGAGGGGCATGAATGAAATCTGGGGGGGGGAGGGGGGCTCAGGCCACCCCAGCAACCCCCTAGATCTGGCCCTGACCTTGTTCCTTTGTTGTCCTCATAGGACCCATCATGGCGTCCTCTTACCTGCTGAGGGATTCCAGCTCCTGGATCTCTGGCGGGGTCGTGAGCCGAGCCGTGTTGTTCCCAGCAATCAGTGGGGGGCGGTATTCACGGTACGCATCCGATGAGGAGCATATCTAAGAGAGTCCCCAGGCATTACCGGGACTATGTTTGACTGAATGCTCAGCTATCAGCAGGCGGTCCAGAGCATGTGCATCGATCACCCCCCGCAGATGAGCTCCAGGACATGTGAGCCTGTGCATTGATCACCCCCTGCGGATGGGCTCCAGGATGTGTGAGCATGTGCATCAATCTCCCCCTGCGGATGGGCACTAGGACGTGTGAGCATGTACATCGATCGCCCCCCCGTGGATGGGCTCCAGGACGTGTGAGCATGTGCATCGATCGCCCCTGCGCAGACAGGCTCCAGGAAGTGTGAGCATGTGCATTAATCTCCCCCGCGGACGGGCTCCAGGACATGTGAGCCTGTGCATCGATCACCCCCTGCGGATGGGCTCTAGGACGTGTGAGCATGTATATTAGTCTCTCCCCGCAGACGGGGTCCAGGACGTGTGAGCCTGTGCATCGATTGCCCCCTACAGACAGGCTCCAGGTTGTGTGAGCATGTGCATTGATCGCCCCCTGTGGATGGGCTCCAGGACGTGTGAGCATGTACATCGATCGCCCCCCGCAGATGAGCTCCAAGATGTGTGAGCATGTGCATCGATCGCCCCCCGCAGATGAGCTCCAGGACATGCCAGCATGTGCATAGATCACCCCCTGCAGATGAGCTCCAGGACATGCCAGCATGTGCATCGATCACCCCCTGCAGAGGGGCTCCAGGATGTGTGAGCATGTGCATCCATCACCCCCCCCCCCCCCCGCAGATGAGCTACAGGACATGTGAGCATGTTCATCGATCACCCCCTGCAGAGGGGCTCCAGGATGTGTGAGCATGTGCATCGATCGCCCCCTGCGGATGGGCTCCAGGACGTGTGAGCATGTGCATCGATTGCCCCTGCGCAGACAGGCTCCAGGAAGTGTGAGCATGTGCATCAATCTCCCCCATGGATGGGCTCCAGGACATGTGAGCTTGTGCATTGATTACCCCCTGCGGATGGGCTCTAGGACGTGTGAGCATGTACATCGATCGCCCCCCGCAGATGAGCTCCAAGATGTGTGAGCACGTGCATCGATCACCCCCCGCGGATGGGCTCCAGGACGTGTAAGCATGTGCATCGATCGCTTTAGTGAAAAACAAATTAAAACCCCATGGAGGCCTCTCCTGTCTGGGCGATCGATGTACATCGCAGCATTCATGGAGCTTTGCTGCGTTCACCTACCTCTTCCTGCCCGGCTCTCTGGATGGCCGGTCCGCTTCGTTAGCCATCTGGGGGAACCTCCGGCCTGATGTGGGGAGCTGCAGTGTCGGCATCCCTTTAGCAGCGATTAACCGCTTACGGGTTTATTGCTCACCCAGAAGACAGAAAATTCGATCAAATTCATCTTTTTTTTTTTTTGGCCAGCTTGGCAAACGTCAGCAGCTGCAGTATGAATTGGGAAGGTCGTTGGTTTTTTTTACAAAGGGTGAGGAAAAAAAATATCAAATTGAAAAAAAATGTATAGTAGAGAATACAATCGGCGACGCACGTCTTCGGGTCGGTTCGCATTATAGAGCCGCAGTCCAGAGGTGTTCTGGATGCGTTCCTACGTGTGCATTTTTGGTGCATTTTTTGAATTCCGGTGCATGTTTTGATTAATTTTTTATGTGTTTTTTAATTCCGGTGTGTTTTTGGTGCATTTGTGACGTGTTTTTGGTGCATTTTTTGAATTCCGGTGCATTTTTTATTAATTTTTTATGTGTTTTTGTGAATTCCGGTGCATTCTTGATTCATTTTTTTGAATTCCGGTACGTTTTTGGTGCATTTTTGACGTGTTTTTGGTGCATTTTTTACAGTGTGTTTTTGATACATTTTCGATGCATTTTTGATGCGTTTTTGATGCATTTTTTGAATTCCGGTGCGTTTTTGGTGCATTTTTTGAATTCCGGTGCATTTTTGATTAATTTTTGATGTGTTTTGTGAATTCCGGTGCATTTTTGATGCGTTTTTGATGCATTTTTTTAATTCTGGTGCGTTCTTCATGCATTTTTTATGTGTTTTTGGTGCATTTTTTAAAATTCCGGTGCGTTTTTGATACATTTTTTATGCATTTTTGATGCGTTCGAGTTCATTTTTTCTCCCTCTATTTTTCTTCAATTTAACCCCTCGCCTACCAGGCACTGTCCCCCCTTCCCCCCCAGGCCAATTTTCAGCTTTCAGCGCTGTCACACTTTGACTGACAATTGCGCGGTCATGCAACACTGTACCCGTATGAATTTTGAATATTTTTTTCTCACAAATAGAGCTTTCTGTTGGTATGTACTCACTTCTGGGGGTTTACTTTTTGCTCTATAAACAAAAAAACAGCAATAAATTTGAAAAAAAAAAAGTTTCTTTGTTTCTATTATAAAAATTTGCAAACAGGTCATTTTTCTCCTTCACTGATGTGCTTTGATGAGGCTGCACTGATAGGTAGCACTGATGGGCACTGATAGGCAGCACTGATGGGCACTGATAGGCAGCACTGATGAGGTTGCACTGATGATGGGTACTGATAGTGGGCACTGACTGGCGGCACTGATGATCACTGACTGGTGTCACTGACTGGCAGCACTGATAGGCAGTAACTGGTGGCACTGATAGACACTGACTTGCAGCCCTGATGATCACTGATTGACGGCATTGATGGACACTGAATGGAAGCACTGATGATCACAAAAAAAATCTCAGCTGACCTTAAAAACCGCCCCCCTGACCTCACCATCCCCGCCCCAGTCCCCCAATAAAAAAAAAACTACCTCAGCCAAACTCAAAACCCTCCCCCCGACCTCACCACCCCCGCCCTACTCCCCCACCTCCCAAAAAAACCTATCTCAGCTGACCTTGAAACCTGCCACCCCGACCTCACCACCACCGGGGAACCTCTCCCACCCTAAAAAAAAACTATCTCAGATAACCTCAAAAATCACTCCCCCCTCCTCACCACCACTGGGGAACCTCTCCCACCCCAAAAAAAAACCTTTTCCAGACGACCTCAAAAATCACACCCCCGGCCTCACCACCCCGGGGTCAGCTCTCTCACCCTAAAAAAAAAATTATCTCAGATAACCTCAAAAATCACTCCCCCCTCCTCACCACCCCCGGGGAACCTCTCCCACCTAAAAAAAAACCTTTTTCAGACGACCTCAAAAATCACACTCCCGGCCACACCACCCCCGGGGAACCTTTCCCATGCCAAAAAAAACCTTTTTCAGATGACCTCAAAAATCACACCCCCGACCTCACCACCCCGGGGTCAGCTCTCCCACCCTAAAAAAAACCCATCTCAGATAAAATCAAAAATCAGTTCCCCCTCCTCACCACCCCCGGGACATCACTACCACCCCCCAAAAAAAAACTATCTCAGATAACCTCAAAAATCACTCCCCCATCCTCACCACCACCGGGGAACCTCTCACACCCCAAAAAAAAACCTTTTCCAGACGACCTCAAAAATCACACCCCCGGCCTCACCACCCCGGGGTCAGCTCTCCCACCCTAAAAAAAACCCATCTCAGATAAAATCAAAAATCACTTCCCCCTCCTCACCACCACCGGGGAACCTCTCCCACCCCAAAAAAAAACCTTTTTCAGACGACCTGAAAAATACCACCCCCGGCCTCACCACCCCGGGGTCAGCTCTCCCACCCTAGAAAAGAAAATATCTCAGATAACCTCAAAAATCACTCCCCCGTCCTCACCAACCCCGGGGAACCTCTCCCACCCCAAAAAAAAACCTTTTCCAGACGACCTCAAAAATCACACCCCCGGCCTCACCACCCCGGGGTCAGCTCTCCCACCCTAAAAAAAAGAATTATCTCAGATAACCTCAAAAATCACTCCCCCCTCCTCACCACCGCCGGGGAACCTCTCCCACCTAAAAAAAAACCTTTTTCAGATGACCTCAAAAATCACACCCCCGACCACACCACCCCGGGGTCAGCTCTCCCACCCTAAAAAAAAACCATCTCAGATAAAATCAAAAATCACTTCCCCCTCCTCACCACCCCCGCGACATCACTACCACCCCCCAAAAAAAACCCATCTCAGATAAAATCAAAAATCACTCCCCCCTCCTCACCACCACCAGGGAACCTCTCCCACCCCAAAAAAAAACCTTTTTCAGACGACCTGAAAAATACCACCCCCGGCCTCACCACCCCGGGGTCAGCTCTCCCACCCTAAAAAAAAAAATATCTCAGATAACCTCAAAAATCACTCCCCCCTCCTCACCAACCCCGGGGAACCTCTCCCACCCCAAAAAACAAACCTTTTTCAGATGACCTGAAAAATCACTCCCCCCTACTCACCAACTCCGGGTAACCTCTCCCACCCCAAAAAAAATTCTTTTTCAGACGACCTCAAAAATCACATCCCCGGGGTCAGCTCTCCCACCCTAAAAAAAAAATTATCTCAGATAACCTCAAAAATCACTCCCCCATCCTCACGACCCCCGGGGAACCTTTCCCACCCCAAAAAAAAACTTTTTCAGATGACCTCAAAAATCACACCCCCGGCCTCACCACCCCGGGGTCAGCTCTCCCACCCCAAAAAAAAAACTATCTCAGATAACCTCAAAAATCACTCCCCCCTCCTCACCAACTCCAGGGAACCTCTCCCACCCCAAAAAAAAACCTTTTTCAGATGACCTCAAAAATCACACCCCCGGCCTCACCACCCACGGGGTCAGCTCTCCCACCCCAAAAAAAAAACTATCTCAGATAACCTCAAAAATCACTCCCCCCTCCTCACCAACTCCGGGGAACCTCTCCCACCCCAAAAAAAACCATTTTTCAGACGACCTAAAAAATCACACCCCCGGCCTCACCACCCCGGGGTCAGCTCTCCCACCCTAAAAAAAAAAACTATCTCAGATAAACTCAAAATTCAACCCCCCTCCTCACCACCACCGGGGAACCTCTCCCACCCCAAAAAAAAAAACTTTTTCAGATGACCTCAAAAATCACTCCCCCGGCCAAACCAACCCGGGGTCAGCTCTCCCACCCTAAAAAAAAAAACTATCTCAGATAAACTCAAAATTCAACCCCCCTCCTCACCACCACCGGGGAACCTCTCCCACCCCAAAAAAAAAACTTTTTCAGACAACCTCAAAAATCACTCCCCCCTCCTCACCAACTCCGGGGAACCTCTCCCACCACAAAATAAAACCTTTTTCACACGACCTCAAAAATCACACCCCCGGCCTCATCTACCCGGGGTAAGCTCTCCCACCCTAAAAAAAAAAACTAACTCATATAACCTCAAAAATCACTCCCCCCTCCTCACCACCACCGGGGAACCTCTCCAACCCAAAAAAAAATACTTTTCAAGATGACCTCAAAAATCACAACCCCGGCCGAACCACCCCCGGGGTACCTCTCCCACCCCAAAAAAAACAATTTTTCAGATGACCTCAAAAATCACACCCCCGGCCTAAACACCCCAGGGTCAGCTCTCCCACCCTAAAAAAAAACTATCTCAGATAACCTCAGAAATCACTTCCCCCTCCTCACCACCACCGGGGAACCTCTCCCACCTCAAAAAAAAACTTTTTCAGATGACCTCAAAAATCACACCCCCGGCCTCACCACCCCGGGGTCAGCTCTCCCACCCTAATAAAAACTATCTCAGATAACCTCAAAAATCACTCCCCCCTCCTCACCAACTCCGGGGAACCTCTCCCACCCCAAAAAAACCCCTTTTTCAGATAATCTCAAAAATCACTCCCCCATCCTCACCAACTCCGGGGAACCTCTCCAACCCCAAAAAAAACCTTTTTCAGATGACCTCAAAAATCACACCCCCGGAATCACCACCCCGGGGTCAGCTCTCCCACCCTAAAAAAAACTATCTCAGATAACCTCAAAAATCACTCCCCCCTCCTCACCAACTCTGGGGAACCTCTCCTACCCCAAAAAAAAACCTTTCTCAGACGACCTCAAAAATCACACCCAAGGACTCAGCACCCCGGGGTCAGCTCCCCCACCCGAAAAAAAAAAACTATCTCAGAAAACCTCAAAAATCATTCCTCCCTCCTCATCAACAACGGGGCACCTCTCCCACCTCAAAAAAAACCTTTTTCAGATGACCTCAAAAATCACATCCCCATCTTCACCACCCCGGGGGGCACCTCTCCCACCCCAAAAAAAAATTATTTTTCAGGCGACCTCAAAAATCACACCCCCATCCTCACGACCCCGCAGTCAGATCTCCCACCCGAAAAAAAAAAACTATCTCAGATAACCTCAAAAATAACTCCCCCCTCCTCACCACCCCCGGGGAACCTCTCCCACCCCACAAAAAAACCTTTTTCAGACGACCTAAAAAATCACACCCCCGGCCTCACCACCCCGGGGTCAGCTCTCCCACCCTAAAAAAAACTATCTCAGATAAAATCAAAAATCACTCCCCCATCCTCACGACCCCCAGGGAACCTCTCCTACCCAAAAAAAAATTATTTTTTAGACGACCTCAAAAATCACAGCCCCGGCCCCACCACCCCGGGGTCAGCTCTCCCACCCTAAAAAAAAAAACTATCTCAGAAAACCTCAAAAATCACTCCCCCCTCCTCACCAACAACGGGGCACCTCTCCCACCTCAAAAAAAACCTTTTTCAGATGACCTCAAAAATCACATCCCCATCTTCACCACCCCGGGGGGCACCTCTCCCACCCCAAAAAAAATTATTTTTCAGGCGACCTCAAAAATCACACCCCTATCCTCACGACCCCGCAGTCAGATCTCCCACCCGAAAAAAAAAAACTATCTCAGATAACCTCAAAAATAACTCCCCCCTCCTCACCACCCCCGGGGAACCTCTCCCACCCCACAAAAAAACCTTTTTCAGACGACCTAAAAAATCACACCCCCGGCCTCACCACCCCACGGTCAGCTCTCCCACCCTAAAAAAAACCCATCTCAGATAAAATCAAAAATCACTTCCCCCTCCTCACCACCCCCGGGACATCACTACCACCCCCCAAAAAAAACCCATCTCAGATAAAATCAAAAATCACTCCCCCCTCCTCACCACCACCAGGGAACCTCTCCCACCCCAAAAAAAAACCTTTTTCAGACGACCTGAAAAATACCACCCCCGGCCTCACCACCCCGGGGTCAGCTCTCCCACCCTAAAAAAAAAAATATCTCAGATAACCTCAAAAATCACTCCCCCCTCCTCACCAACCCCGGGGAACCTCTCCCACCCCAAAAAACAAACCTTTTTCAGATGACCTGAAAAATCACTCCCCCCTACTCACCAACTCCGGGTAACCTCTCCCACCCCAAAAAAAATTCTTTTTCAGACGACCTCAAAAATCACATCCCCGGGGTCAGCTCTCCCACCCTAAAAAAAAAATTATCTCAGATAACCTCAAAAATCACTCCCCCATCCTCACGACCCCCGGGGAACCTTTCCCACCCCAAAAAAAAACTTTTTCAGATGACCTCAAAAATCACACCCCCGGCCTCACCACCCCGGGGTCAGCTCTCCCACCCTAAAAAAAAAAACTATCTCAGATAAACTCAAAATTCAACCCCCCTCCTCACCACCACCGGGGAACCTCTCCCACCCCAAAAAAAAAAAACTTTTTCAGATGACCTCAAAAATCACTCCCCCGGCCAAACCAACCCGGGGTCAGCTCTCCCACCCCAAAAAAAAAACTATCTCAGATAACCTCAAAAATCACTCCCCCCTCCTCACCAACTCCGGGGAACCTCTCCCACCCCAAAAAAAACCATTTTTCAGACGACCTAAAAAATCACACCCCCGGCCTCACCACCCCGGGGTCAGCTCTCCCACCCTAAAAAAAAAAACTATCTCAGATAAACTCAAAATTCAACCCCCCTCCTCACCACCACCGGGGAACCTCTCCCACCCCAAAAAAAAACCTTTTTCACACGACCTCAAAAATCACACCCCCGGCCTCATCTACCCGGGGTAAGCTCTCCCACCCTAAAAAAAAAAACTAACTCATATAACCTCAAAAATCACTCCCCCCTCCTCACCACCACCGGGGAACCTCTCCAACCCAAAAAAAAATACTTTTCAAGATGACCTCAAAAATCACAACCCCGGCCGAACCACCCCCGGGGTACCTCTCCCACCCCAAAAAAAACAATTTTTCAGATGACCTCAAAAATCACACCCCTGGCCTAAACACCCCAGGGTCAGCTCTCCCACCCTAAAAAAAAACTATCTCAGATAACCTCAGAAATCACTTCCCCCTCCTCAACACCACCGGGGAACCTCTCCCACCTCAAAAAAAAACTTTTTCAGATGACCGCAAAAATCACATCCCCATCCTCACCACCCCCGGGGAACCTCTCCCACCCCAAAAAAAAACCTTTTCAGACGACCTCAAAAATCACACCCCCGGCCTCACCACCCCAGGGTCAGCTCTCCCACCCTAATAAAAACTATCTCAGATAAACTCAAAAATCACTCCCCCCTCCTCACCAACTCCGGGGAACCTCTCCAACCCCCAAAAAAAAACCTTTTTCAGACGACCTCAAAAATCACCTCCCCGGCCTCACCACCCCGGGGGCAGCTCTCCCACCCTAAAAAAAACTATCTCAGATAACCTCAGAAATCACTTCCCCCTCCTCACCACCACCGGGGAACCTCTCCCACCTCAAAAAAAAACTTTTTCAGATGACCTCAAAAATCACACCCCCGGCCTCACCACCCCGGGGTCAGCTCTCCCACCCTAATAAAAACTATCTCAGATAACCTCAAAAATCACTCCCCCCTCCTCACCAACTCCGGGGAACCTCTCCCACCCCAAAAAAACCCCTTTTTCAGATAATCTCAAAAATCACTCCCCCATCCTCACCAACTCCGGGGAACCTCTCCAACCCCAAAAAAAACCTTTTTCAGATGACCTCAAAAATCACACCCCCGGAATCACCACCCCGGGGTCAGCTCTCCCACCCTAAAAAAAACTATCTCAGATAACCTCAAAAATCACTCCCCCGTCCTCACCAACTCTGGGGAACCTCTCCTACCCCAAAAAAAAACCTTTCTCAAACGACCTCAAAAATCACACCCAAGGACTCAGCACCCCGGGGTCAGCTCCCCCACCCGAAAAAAAAAAACTATCTCAGAAAACCTCAAAAATCATTCCTCCCTCCTCATCAACAACGGGGCACCTCTCCCACCTCAAAAAAAACCTTTTTCAGATGACCTCAAAAATCACATCCCCATCTTCACCACCCCGGGGGGCACCTCTCCCACCCCAAAAAAAAATTATTTTTCAGGCGACCTCAAAAATCACACCCCCATCCTCACGACCCCGCAGTCAGATCTCCCACCCGAAAAAAAAAACTATCTCAGATAACCTCAAAAATAACTCCCCCCTCCTCACCACCCCCGGGGAACCTCTCCCACCCCACAAAAAAACCTTTTTCAGACGACCTAAAAAATCACACCCCCGGCCTCACCACCCCGGGGTCAGCTCTCCCACCCTAAAAAAAACTATCTCAGATAAAATCAAAAATCACTCCCCCCTCCTCACCACCCCCGGGGAACCTCTCCCACCCAAAAAAAATACCTTTTTCAGATGATCTCAAAAATCACACCCCCGGCCTCACCACCCCGGGGTCAGCTGTCCCACCCTAAAAAAAAAAGTATCTCATATAACCTCAAAAATCACTCCCCCCTCCTCACCACCCCCGGGGAACCTCTCCCACCCAAAAAAAAAATTTTTCAGATGACCTCAAAAATCACACCCCCGGCCTCACCACCCCGGGGTCAGCTCTACCACCCTAAAAAAAAAAGTATCTCAGATGACCTCAAAAATCACACCCCCGGCCTCACCACCCCGGGGTCAGCTCTCCCACCCTAAAAAAAAAACTATCTCAGATAAACTCAAAATTCACTCCCCGCTCCTCACCACCCCCGGGGAACCTCTCCCACCCCAAAAAAAAACTTTTTCAGACGACTTTAAAAATCACTCCCCCCTCCTCACCACCCCCGGGGAACCTCTCCCACCCCAAAAAAAATACCTTTTTCAGATGATCTCAAAAATCACACCCCCGGACTCACCACCCCGGGGTCAGCTCTCCCACCCTAAAAAAAAAACTATCTCAGATAACCTCAAAAATCACTCCCCCCTCCTCACCAACTCCGAGGAACCTCTCCCACCCAAAAAAAATACCTTTTTCAGATGATCTCAAAAATCACACCGCCCTCCTCACCACCCCCGAGGCACCTCTCCCACCCCAAAAAAAACCTTTCTGATACGACCTCGAAAATCACACCCCCGGCCTCACCACCCCGGGGTCAGCTCTCCCACCCTAAAAAAAACTATCTCAGATAAAATCAAAAATCACTCCCCCATCCTCACCACCCCCGGGGCACCTCTCCCACCCCAAAAAAAAACCTTTTTCAGACGACCTCAAAAATCACACCCCCGGCCTCACCACCCCGGGGTCATCTCTCCCACCCTAATAAAAACTATCTCAGATAACCTCAAAAATCACTGCCCCCTCCTCACCACCCCGGGGTCAGCTCTCCCACCCTAAAAAAAAAAAACTATCTCAGATAAACTCAAAGTTCAATCCCCCCTCCTCACCAACTCTGGGGAACCTCTCCCACCCCCAAAAAAAAACCTTTTTCAGACGACCTCAAAAATCACTGCCCCCTTCTCACCACCCCGGGGTCATCTCTCCCACCCTAAAAAAAAACTATCTCAGATAAACTCAGAAATCACTCCCCCCTCCTCACCAACCCCGGGGAACCTCTCCCACCCCAAAAAAAAACCTTTTTCAGACGACCTCAACAATCACACCCCATGCCTCACCACCCCGGGGTCAGCTCTCCCACCCTAAAAAAAACTATCTCAGATAACCTCAAAAATCCCTTCCCCCTCCTCACCACCACCGGGGAACCTCTCCCACCCCAAAAAAAAATTTTTTCAGATGACCTCAAAAATCACTCCCCCGGCCTCACCACCCTGGGGTCAGCACTCCCACCCTAAAAAAAAAACTATCTCACATAACCTCAAAAATCACTCCCCCTCCTCACCACACCCGGGGCACCTCTCCCACCCCAAAAAAAAAACTTTTTCAGACAACCTCAAAAATCACTCCCCCATCCTCACCAACTCCGGGGAACCTTTCCCACCCCAAAATAAAACCTTTTTCACACGACCTCAAAAATCACACCCCCGGCCAAACCACCCCGGGGTCAGCTCTCCCACCCTAAAAAAAAACTATCTCAAAAAACCTCAAAAATCATTCCCCCCTCCTCACCACCACCGGGGAACCTCTCCCACCCCAAAAAAAACCTTTTAAAGGCGACCTCAAAAATCACACCCCCGGCCTCAACACCCCGGGGTCAGCTCTCCCAAAGTAAAAAAAACTATCTCAGATAACCTCAAAAATCACTCCCCCCTCCTCACCAACTCTGGGGAACCTCTCCCACCCCCAAAAAAAAACCTTTTTCAGACGACCTCAAAAATCACTCCCACCTCCTCACCACCACCGGGGCACATCTACCACACCAAAAAAACCTTTTTCAGACGACCTCAAAAATCACTCCCCCCACCTCACCACCCCGGGGTCAGCTCTCCCACCCTAAAAAAAAAAACTATCTCAGATAACCTCAAAAATCACTCCCCCTCCTCACCACACCCTGGGCACCTCTCCCACCCCAAAAAAAACCCTTTTTCAGATGACCTCAAAAATCACTCCCCCTCCTCACCAACTCCGGGGAACCTCTCCAACCCCAAAAAAAACCTTTTTCAAATGACCTCAAAAATCACACCCCCGGAATCACCACCCCGGGGTCAGCTCTCCCACCCTAAAAAAAACTATCTCAGATAAAATCAAAAATCACTCCCCCCTCCTCACGACCCCCAGGGAACCTCTCCTACCCAAAAAAAAATTATTTTTTAGACGACCTCAAAAATCACAGCCCCGGCCCCACCACCCCGGGGTCAGCTCTCCCACCCTAAAAAAAAAACTATCTCAGAAAACCTCAAAAATCACTCCCCCCTCCTCACCAACAACGGGGCACCTCTCCCACCTCAAAAAAAACCTTTTTCAGATGACCTCAAAAATCACATCCCCATCTTCACCACCCCGGGGGGCACCTCTCCCACCCCAAAAAAAATTATTTTTCAGGCGACCTCAAAAATCACACCCCCGGCCTCACTACCCCGGAGTCACCTCTCCCACCCGAAAAAAAAAAACTATCTCAGATAACCTCAAAAATCACTCCCCCCTCCTCACCACCACCGGGGAACCTCTCCCACCCCAAAAAAAAACCTTTTTCAGATGACCTCAAAAATCAAACCCCCGGCCTCACCACCCCCGAGGCACCTCTCCCACCCCAAAAAAAACCTTTCTCATACGACCTCGAAAATCACACCCCCGGCCTCACAACCCCGGGGTCAGCTCTCCCACCTTAAAAAAAACTATCTCAGATAACGTCAAAAATCACTCCCCCCTCCTCACCAACTCTGGGGAACCTCTCCAACCCAAAAAAAAACCTTTTTCAGACGACCTAAAAAATCACACCCCCGGCCTCACCACCCCGGGTTCAGCTCTACCACCCTAAAAAAAAAAGTATCTCATATAACCTCAAAAATCACTCCCCCCTCCTCACCAACTCCGAAGAACCTCTCCCACCCAAAAAAAATACCTTTTTCAGATGACCTCAAAAATCACACCCCCGGCCTCACCACCCCGGGGGCAGCTCTCCCACCCTAAAAAAAACTATCTCAGATAACCTCAAAATTCACTCCCCGCTCCTCACCACCCCCGGGGAACCTCTCCCACCCCAAAAAAAAACTTTTTCAGACGACTTTAAAAATCACTCCCCCCTCCTCACCACCCCCGGGGAACCTCTCCCACCCCAAAAAAAAACTTTTTCAGATGACCTCAAAAATCACACCCCCGGCCTCACCACCCCAGGGTCAGCTCTCCCTCCCTAAAAAAAAAAAAAACTATCTCAGATAACCTCAAAAATCACTCCCCCCTCCTCACCACCCCCGGGGCTCCTCTCCCACCCCAAAAAAAAACCTTTTTCAGACGACCTCAAAAATCACACCCCCGGACTCACCACCCCGGGGTCAGCTCTCCCACCCCCAAAAATAAAAACTATCTCAGATAACCTCAAAAATCACTCCCCCCTCCTCACCAACTCCAGGGAACCTCTCCCACCCCAAAAAAAAAATGTTTTCAGACGATCTCAAAAATCACTCCCCCCTCCTCACCACCACCGGGGAACCTCTCCCACCCCAAAAAAAACCTTTTTCAGATGACCTCAAAAATCACACCCCCGGCCTCACCACCCCCGGGGCACTTCTCCCACCCTAAAAAAAAAATATCTCAGATAACCTCAAAAATCACTGCCCCCTCCTCACCAACTCCGGGGAACCTCTCCCACCCCAAAAAAAAACCTTTTTCAGACGACCTCAAAAATCACACCCCCGGCTTCACCACCCCGGGGTCAGCTCTCCCACCCCAAAAAAAAAAACTATCTCAGATAAACTGAAAATTCAATCCCCCCTCCTCACCAACTCCGGGGAACCTCTCCCATCCCAAAAAAAACCCTTTTTCAGACGACCTCAAAAATCACACCCTCGGCCTCACCACCCCGGGGTCAGCTCTCCCACCCTAATAAAAACTATCTCAGATAACCTCAAAAATCACTCCCCCCTCCTCACCACCCCCGGGGCTCCTCTCCCACCCAAAAAAAAATTCTTTTTCAGACGACCTCAAAAATCACAGCCCCGGCCCCACCAATCCGGGGTCAGCTCTCCCACCCGAAAAAAAAAACTATCTCAGATAACCTCAAAAATCACTCCCCCCTCCTCACCAACTCCGGGGAACCTCTCCCACCCCAAAAAAAACCCTTTTTCAGATAACCTCAAAAATCACTCTCCCCTCCTCACCAACTCCGGGGAACCTCTCCCACCCTAAAAAAAACCTTTTTCAGATGACCTCAAAAATCACACCCCCGGAATCACCACCCCGGGGTCAGCTCTCCCACCCTAAAAAAAAAACTATCTCAGACGACCTCAAAAATCACATCCCCGGCCTCACCACCCCGGGGAACCTCTCCCACCCCAAAAAAAAAAACTTTTTCAGGTGACCTCAAAAATCACTCCCCCGGCCAAACCAACCCGGGGTCAGTTCTCCCACCCTAAAAAATAAAAATATCTCAGATAAACTCAAAATTCAATCCCCCTTCCTCACCAACTCTGGGGAACCGCTCCCACCCCCCAAAAAAAAACTTTTTCAGACTACCTCAAAAATCACTCCCCCCTCCTCACCACCACCGGGGCACATCTACCACACCAAAAAAAACCTTTTTCAGACGACCTCAAAAATCACCCCCCCGGCCTCACCACCCCGGGGTCAGCTCTCCCACCCTAAAAAAAAACGATCTCAGATAACCTCAAAAATCACAACCCCCCCCTCACCAACCTTGGAGAACTTTTCCCATCCCAAAAAAAAACCTTTTTCAGACGACCTCAAAAATCACACTCCCGGCCTCACCACCCCGGGGTCAGCTCTCCCACCCTAAAAAAAAAACTATCTCAGAAAACCTCAAAAATCACTCCCCCCTCCTCACCAACCCCGGGGAACCTCTCCCACCCAAAAAAAATACCTTTTTCAGATGATCTCAAAAATCACACCCCCGGCCTCACCACCCCGGGGTCATCTCTCCCACCCTAAAAAAAAAACTATCTCAGATAACCTCAAAAATCACTCGCCCCTCCTCACCAACTCCGGGGAACCTCTCCCACCCCAAAAAAAAAACTTTTTCAGACGACCTCAAAAATCACACCCCCCGGCCTCACCACCCCGGGGTCAGTTCTCCCACCCTAAAAAAAAACTATCTCAGATAACCTCAGAAATCACTCCCCCCTCCTCACCACCCCCGGGGTACCTCTCCCACACCAAAAAAAAAAATTTTCAGATGACCTCAAAAATCACACCCCCGCCCTCAACACCCCGGGGTCAGCTCTCCCACCCTAAAAAAAAAACTATCTCAGATAAACTCAAAATTCACTCCCCGCTCCTCTCCACAACCAGGGAACCTCTCCCACCCCAAAAAAAAAACTTTTTCAGACGACTTTAAAAATCACACCCCCGGCCTCACCACCCCGGGGTCAGCTCTCCCACCCTAAAAAAAAAAAAATATCTCAGAAAACCTGAAAAATCACTCCCCCCTCTTCACCAACTCCGTGGAACCTCTCCCACCCCAAAAAAAAACCATTTTCCGACAACCTGAAAAATCACACCCCCGGCCTCATCAACCCGGGGTCAGCTCTCCCACCTTAAAAAAAACTATCTCAGATAACCTCAAAAATCACTCCCCCCTCCTCACCAACCTTGGGGAACCTCTCCCACCCCAAAAAAAAACCTTTTTCAGACGACCTCAAAAATCACACCCCCGGACTCACCACCCCGGGGTCAGCTCTCCCACCCCCAAAAATAAAAACTATCTCAGATAACCTCAAAAATCACTCCCCCCTCCTCAACACCACCGGGGAACCTCTCCAAACCAAAAAAAAACCTTTTTCAGATGTCTTCAAAAATCACTCCCCCCTCCTCACCAACTCCAGGGAACCTCTCCCACCCCAAAAAAAAAAACTTTTTTCAGACGACCTCAAAAATCAAACCCCCGGCCTCACCACCCCCGGGGCACTTCTCCCACCCTAAAAAAAAAATATCTCAGATAACCTCAAAAATCACTGCCCAGGAGGGGCAACCAACTCCGGGGAACCTCTCCCACCCCAAAAAAAAAAAACTATCTCAGATAAACTGAAAATTCAATCCCCCCTCCTCACCAACTCCGGGGAACCTCTCCCACCCCAAAAAAAAACCCTTTTTCAGACGACCTCAAAAATCACACCCTCGGCCTCACCACCCCGGGGTCAGCTCTCCCACCCTAATAAAAACTATCTCAGATAACCTCAAAAATCACTCCCCCCTCCTCACCAACTCCGGGGAACCTCTCCCACCTTAAAAAAAACCTTTTTCAGATGACCTCAAAAATCACACCCCCCGGCCCCACCACCCCGGGGTCAGCTCTCCCACCCTAAAAAAAACGATCTCAGATAAAATCAAAAATCACTCCCCCCTCCTCACGACCCCCGGGTTACCTCTCCTACCCCAAAAAAAAACCTTTCTCAGACGACCTCAAAAATCACACCCCCGGCCTCAGCACCCCGGGGTCAGCTCTCCCACCCTAAAAAAAAAATATCTCAGATAACCTCAGAAATCACTCCCCCCTCCTCACCACCTCGGGGGCACCTCTCCCACCCCAAAAAAAATTACTTTTCAGGCGACCTCAAAAATCACACCCCCGGCCTCACCACCCCGGGGTCAGCTCTCCCACCCAAAAAAAAAAAGTATCTCAGATAACCTCAAAAATAACTCCCCCCTTCTCACCAACTCCGGGGAACCTCTCCCACCCCACAAAAAAACCTTTTTCAGACGACCTCAAAAATCACACCCCCGGCCTCACCACCCCGGGGTCAGCTCTCCCACCCTAAAAAAAACTATCTCAGATAAAATCAGAAATCACTCCCCCATCCTCACGACCCCCGGTCAACCTGTCCTACCCCAAAAAAAAACCTTTCTCAGACGACCTCAAAAATCACACCCAAGGCCTCACCACCCCGGGGTCAGCTCTCCCACCCTAAAAAAAAACTATCTCAGATAACCTCAGAAATCACTCCCCCCTCCTCACCAACCCCGGGGAACCTCTCCCACCCCAAAAAAAAACCCTTTTTCAGACGACCTGAAAAATCACACCCCCGGCTTCACCACCCCGGGGTCAGCTCTCCCACCCCAAAAAAAAAACCTATCTCAGATAAACTGAAAATTCAATCCCCCCTCCTCACCAACTCCGAGGAACCTCTCCCACCCCCAAAAAAAAACCTTTTTCAGACGACCTCAAAAATCACCCCCCCGGCCTGACCAACCCGGGGTCAGCTCTCCCACCCTAAAAAAAAAACTA
Source organism: Staurois parvus (assembly GCF_062004578.1). Lineage (NCBI taxonomy): Eukaryota > Metazoa > Chordata > Amphibia > Anura > Ranidae > Staurois > Staurois parvus. Next base: position 54,048 of record NW_028318077.1, on the reverse strand, counting down.
TCTCAGACGACCTCAAAAATCACACCCCCGGCCTCACCACCCCGGGGAACCTCTCCCACCCCAAAAAAAAAAAACTTTTTCAGATGACCTCAAAAATCACTCCCCCGGCCAAACCAACCCGGGGTCAGCTCTCCCACCCTAAAAAAAAAAATATCTCAGATAAACTCAAAATTCAATCCCCCTTCCTCACCAACTCTGGGGAACCGCTCCCACCCCCCAAAAAAAACCTTTTTCAGACTACCTCAAAAATCACTCCCCCCTCCTCACCACCACCGGGGTCAGCTCTCCCACCCTAAAAAAAGAACTATCTCAGAAAACCTCAAAAATCACTCCCCCCTCCTCACCAACCCCGGGGAACCTCTCCCACCCAAAAAAAATACCTTTTTCAGATGATCTCAAAAATCACCCCCCCGGCCTCACCACCCCCGAGGCACTTCTCCCACTCTAAAAAAAAACTATCTCAGATAACCTCAAAAATCACTGCCCCCTCCTCACCACCACCGGGGAACCTCTCCCACCCCAAAAAAAAAACTTTTTCAGACGACCTCAAAAATCACACCCCCCGGTCTCACCACCCCGGGGTCAGCTCTCCCACACTAAAAAAAAAAGTATCTCAGATAACCTCAAAAATCACTCCCCCCTCCTCACCACCCCCGGGGTACCTCTCCCACACCAAAAAAAAAAATTTTCAGATGACCTCAAAAATCACACCCCCGCCCTCAACACCCCGGGGTCAGCTCTCCCACCCTAAAAAAAAAAGTATCTCAGATAACCTCAAAAATCACTCCCCCCTCCTCACCAACTCTGTGGAACCTCTCCCACCCCAAAAAAAAACCTTTTTCAGATAACCTCAAAAATCACTCCCCCCTCCTCACCAACCCCGGGGAACCTCTCCCACCCCAAAAAAAAAAATCTTTTTTAGACGACCTCAAAAATCACACCCCCGGCCTCACCACCCCGGGGTCAGCTCTCCCACCCTAAAAAAAAAAAAATATCTCAGAAAACCTCAAAAATCACTCCCCCCTTCTCACCAACTGCGGGGAACCTCTCCCACCCCAAAAAAAAAACTTTTTTAGATGACCTCAAAAATCCCACCCCGGCCTCACCACCCCGGGGTCAGATCTCCCACCCTAAAAAAAACTATCTCAGATAACCTCAAAAATCACTCCCCCCTCCTCACCACCACCGCGGAACCTCTCCCACCCCAAAAAAAAACGATCTCAGATAACATCAAAAATCACTCCCCCCTCCTCACCAACTCTGGGGAACCTCTCCCACCCCAAAAAAAAACCCTTTTTCAGACGACCTCAAAAATCACACCCCCGACTTCATCACCCCCGGGGCACATCTACCACACCAAAAAAAACTTTTTTCAGACGACCTAAAAAATCACACCCTCGGCCTCACCACCATCCCTCCCTAAAAAAAACTATCTCAGATAACCTCAAAAATCACTCCCCCCTCCTCACCACCCCCGGGGCACCTTTCCCACCCCAAAAAAAAACCTTTTTCAGACAACCTCAAAAATCACACCACCGGCCACACCACCCCGGGGTCAGCTCTCCCACCCTAAAAAAAAAACTATCTCAGAAAACCTCAAAAATCACTCCCCCCTCCTCACCACCACCGGGGAACCTCTCCCACCCCAAAAAAATACCTTTTTCAGATGATCTCAAAAATCACACCCCCGGCCTCACCACCCCGGGGTCAGCTCTCCCACCCTAAAAAAAAACGATCTCAGATAACCTCAAATATCACTCCCCCCTCCTCACCATCCCCGGGGAACCTCTCCCACCCCAAAAAAAAACCTTTATCAGACGACCTCAAAAATCACACCCCCGGCCTCACCACCCCGGGTTCAGCTCTCCCTCCCTAAAAAAAACTATCTCAGATAACCTCAAAAATCACTCCCCCCTCCTCACCAACCTTGGAGAACCTTTCCCACCCCAAAAAAAAAACTTTTTCAGATGATCTCAAAAATCACACACCCGGCCTCACCACCCCGGGGTCAGCTCTGCCACCCTAAAAAAAAAATATCTCAGATAACCTCAAAAATCACTCCCCCCTCCTCACCAACTCCGGGGAACCTCTCCCACCACTAAAAAAAACATTTTTCAGACGACATCAAAAATCACACCTAGAGATGAGCGAATCGAACTTGGCGAAGTGGAATTCGTTTCGAATATTAGGAAAAATTCGATTCGCGCCGAATCCGAAAATTAGCAAACTTCGGATGCACGAATCGAATTTTCCCCGATCGGCCGATTTTCATCCCTTCTACAGCCGGCAAAAAGTGTCCCTGCAGAGAGCTCCGCTATTTCTGACAGTTCTCTGACAGTTCCTTCACATTTACAGCGGTTGAAACATTGTATCTATTTGGTTTCCATTTAGGATACAGATGTTTTTATTCGGAAACAATAGATACAATGTTTCAACCGCTGTAAATGTGAAAGGAACTGTCAGAGAACTGTCAGAATAACCTTTCCTCATCCCAGGAATAAACGATGAAGCGGAGGATGCAAGCTGGAGGGGAGGATGAAGATGAGAGCGGAGGCAGGATGATGAAGCGGACCCTCTTCTTCTTCATCATCATCCCTCATCCTCTTCTTCTTCTTCTTCTTTTCCTCACCATCATCCTCTTCTTCTTCTTCATCCTCATCCTCTTCTTCATCCTCATCCCTTCTTCTTCATCATCCTCATCCTCTTCTTCTTCTTCATCCTCATCCTCTTCTTCTTCTTCTTCTTCTTCATCCTCATCTTCTTCTTCTTCTTCTTCATCCTCATCCTCATCCTCTTCTTCCTCTTCTTCTTCAACCTCATCCTCTTCTTCTTCTTCTTCATCCTCATCTTCTTCATCATCCTCATCCTCTTCTTCTTCTTCTTCATCCTCATCCTCATCCTCTTCTTCTTCATCATCCTCTTCTTCTTCTTCTTCTTCTTCTTCTTCCTCATCCTCTTCTTCTTCTTCTTCTTCATCCTCATCCTCTTCTTCTTCCTCATCCTCTTCTTCTTCTTCTTCTTTTTCATCCTCATCCTCTTCTTCTTCTTCCCCATCCTCTTCTTCCCCATCCTCTTCTTCTTCTTCTTCATCCTCATCCTCTTCTTCTTCTTCTTCATCCTCTTCTTCATCCTCATTCTCTTCTTCTTCATCATCCTCATCCTCTTCTTCTTCATCCTCATCCTCTTTTCCTTCATCATCCTCATCCTCTTCTTCTTCATCCTCATCCACCTCTTCTTCTTCTTCTTCTTCTTCATTATCATCCTCTTCTTCTTCTTCTTCTTCTTCCTCATCCTCATTCCTCTTCTTCTTCGTCCTCATACTCTTCTTCTTCTTCATCCTCATCCTCTTCTTCTTCATCCTCATCCAATCCTCATCCTCTTTTCCTTCATCATCCTCATCCTCTTCTTCTTCATCCTCATCCACCTCTTCTTCTTCTTCTTCTTCTTCATTATCATCCTCTTCTCTTCTTCTTCTTCTTCCTCATCCTCATCCTCTTCTTCTTCGTCCTCATACTCTTCTTCTTCTTCATCCTCATCCTCTTCTTCTTCATCCTCATCCACCTCTTCTTCTTCTTCTTCTTCTTCTTCATCCTCATCCTCATCCTCTTCTTCTTCTTCATCATCCTCTTCTTCTTCTTCATCCTCATCCTCCTTCTTCTTCTTCTTCTTCATCCTCATCCTCTTCTTCTTCTTCCTCTTCTTCTTCTTCATCCTCATCCTCTTCTTCTTCTACTTCTTCCTCATCCTCTTCTTCTTCTTCATCCTCATCTTCTTCTTCTTCTTCTTCATCCTCATCCTCTTCTTCATCCTCATTCTCTTCTTCTTCATCCTCATCCTCTTCTTCTTCATCCTCATCCTCTTCTTCTCCATCATCCTCATCCTCTTATTCTTCATCATCCTCCTCTTCTTTTTCTTCTTCATCATCATCCTCATCCTCTTCTTCTTCTTCACCATCATCCTCTTCTTCTTCATCATCCTCATCCTCTTCTTCATCCTCATCCTCTTCTTCTTCATCATCATCCTCATCCTCTTCTTCCTCATCCTCATCCTCTTCTTCCTCTCCTCATCCTCATCCTCGTCTTCTTCTTCTTCATCTTCTTCATCCTCATCCTCTTCTTCTTCTTCTTCTTCTTCTTCTCTTTTCTTTATCATCGTCATCCTCTTTTTCTTCTTCTTCTTCATCTTCTTCTTCTTCTTCTTCATCCTCATCCTCTTCTTCTTCTTCTTCTTCATCCTCTTCTTCTTCTTCATCCTCATCCTCTTCTTCTTCATCCTCATCCTCTTCTTCATCATCCTCATCCTCACCATCATCCTCTTCTTCTTCTTCATCCTCATCTTCATCCTCATCCTCTTCTTCTTCTTCTTTCTCATCCTCTTCTTCCTCTTCTTCTTCTTCATCCTCTTCTTCATCCTCTTCCTCTTCTTCTTTTTCTTCTTTTTGTCTTCCTCTTGCAGGTCACTGCTCATGCGCAGATTTTTTATCGGCAAAAAATCGTCCGATTTGCCCACTATTGCTGCGAAAATCGGCCGATCGGCAAAATCGGCCGATTTTTTTTCCAACTTTACAGAAAAAGAAAATGGCCAAAATACCGAAAAACGGCCGACCAAATAGCCCACTAACGATCCGAAAATCGGCCGATTTTATTTTCGGCCAAAAAATTGGCCGATTTTCGACCCATCTATGGCCTGCATTAGGGCCACAGAGACCTTAGGGCCACAGAATCGTTACTCAGGGACACAGAATCGTTACTCAGGGACACAGAATCGTTACTCAGGGACACAGAATCGTTACTCAGGGACACAGAATCGTTACTCAGGGACACAGAATCGTTACTCAGGGACACAGAATCGTTACTCAGGGACACAGAATCGTTACTTAGGGCCACAGCTATCAAAGAATCGAAAATTTAAAGTGACATACACCCTTTTTTTTTTTGGTGGCTGTCGTGCACAGTTGGTGCTGCAGTTTGCCGATTGTGCAAAATAAACTGACTTTCTGCTTCACAACCACTATTGTACGTTCAAAGAGTTAAATCCATTTACACGCCGGCTGGCGGTAATATTTTTTGGGTGATTAGTGCATTCCAGTGACAGAAACTTACAGTTTCCAGCCAACGGCAAGCTGCAATTGACCGATTGTGTACAATAAACTGACTTTCTGCTTCACAACCACTATTGGCCTTCAATTGAAGCTGCTTACGCTCCGCCACTCTGCCATGGGCCCCCGTACCAACTCCTCATGCTGCTGCCAGGCCCGTAATCTGTGATGGGCCCCTGTACCGCCTCCTCATGCTGCTGCCAGGTCCAGAGTGTCTCATGGGTCCCTGTACGTCCTCCCATTGCTGCTGCCAGGCCCGTAATCTGCCATGGGCCCCCGTACCGCCTCCTCATGCTGCTGCCAGGTCCAGAGTGTGTCATGGGTCCCTGTACGGCCTCCCATTGCTGCTGTCTCCATCGCCACACTCTGCCATGTGCCACTTTCAGGTCTCCTCACACTGCTGGTGGGTTCCATTTTGTCATAGGGTGCTGTATGGCCTCCCATTGCTGCTGCCTCCACCGCCACACTGTGGCTCCACACTCTGGTTTAGGCCCCGTGACTGCCCAAATGAGTGAAGTGTGCGGTGATTCTAAGATCGACGGCACTCATCTGCATGTCATACTGACTGACAGTATTATTTCTCTTCCCCAGCAGACTCCAAGGGCATTTAAATTAAAGGTACAGTGTTCAGCACTAATATAAAGGCTCTCTGAAGCCTAGAAACACCCTTTTATAAGTTCAATTCGCAGCGAATATATTCAACTCGAATCAAATTTTTTTCACGAATTCGCCGAATCAGTCGAATCGAATTTTTGAATACTTCGCTCATCTCTAATCACACCCTCGGCCTCACCACCCCGGGGTCAGCTCTCCCACCCTAAAAAAAAAAACTATCTCAGATAACCTCAAAAATCACTCCCCCTTCCTGACCAACCCCGGGGAACCTCTCCCACCCCAAGGAAAAAACTTTTTCAGACGACCTCAAAAATCACACCCCCCGGCCTCACCACCCCGGGGTCAGCTCTCCCACCCTAAAAAAAACTATCTCAGAAAATCTAAAAAATCACTCCCCCTCACCACCCCCGGGGTCAGCTCTCCCACCCTAATAAAAACTATCTCTGATAACCTCAAAAATCACTCCCCCATCCTCACCACCCCCGGGGCACCTCTCCCACCCCAAAAATAACCTATCTTAGACAACCTCAAAAATCACACCCCCGGCCTCACCACTCCGGGGTCAGCTCTCCCACCCTAAAAAAATACTATCTCAGATAACTTCAAAAATCACTCCCCCAACCTCACCACCCCCGGGGAACCTCTCCCACACCAAAAATCCTTTCTCAGACGACCTCAAAAATCACACCCCCGGCCTCACCACCCCGAGGTCAGCTCTCCCACCCTAAAAAAAAAAACTATCTCAGATAACCTCAAAAATCACTCCCCCTTCCTGACCAACCCCGGGGAACCTCTCCCACCCCAAAGAAAAAACTTTTTCAGACCTCAAAAATCACACCCCCCGGCCTCACCACCCCGGGGTCAGCTCTCCCACCCTAATAAAAACTATCTCTGATAACCTCAAAAATCACTCCCCCATCCTCACCACCCCCGGGGCACCTCTCCCACCCCAAAAATAACCTATCTTAGACAACCTCAAAAATCACACCCCCGGCCTCACCACTCCGGGGTCAGCTGTCCCACCCTAAAAAAATACTATCTCAGATAACCTCAAAAATCACTCCCCCATCCTCACCACCACCGGGTAACCTCTCCCACCCCCAAAAAAAACCTTTTTCAGACGACCTCAAAAATCAAACCCCCGGCCTCACCACCCCGGGGTCAGCTCTCCCACCCTAAAAAAAACTATCTCAGAAAATCTAAAAAATCACTCCCCCCTCCTCACCACCCCCGGGGCACCTCTCCCACCCCCAAAAAAAACCTATCTAAGACGACCTCAAAAATCACACCCCCGGCCTCACCACCCCGGGGTCAGCTCTTCCACCCTAAAAGATAACTATCTCAGATAACCTCAAAAATCACTCCCCCCTCCTCACCACCCCCGGGGCACCTCTCCCACCCCAAAAAAAAACCAATTTCAGATAATAGGTAATAGGTAAAATAAAATACTATCTCAGACGACCTCAAAAATCACACCCCCGGCCTATCCACCCCGGGGTCAGCTCTCCCACCCGAAGAAAAACCTTTTTCAGACGACCTCAAAAATCACTCCCCCGGCCTCACCACCTTTGGGGCGCCTCTCCCACCCTAAAAAAAAATATCTCAGATAACCTCAAAAATCAATCCCCCATCCTCACCACCCCCGGGGCACCTCTCCCAACACAAAAAAAACCCTTTTTCAGACGACCTCAAAAATCACACCCCCGGCCTCACCACCCCGGTGTCAGCTCTCCCACCCCAAAAAAAAACCTTTTTAAGACGACCTCAAAAATCACACCCCCGGCCTCACCACCCCGGGGTCAGCTCTTCCACCCTAAAAGAAAACTATCTCAGATAACCTCAAAAATCACTCTCCCCTCCTCACCGCCCCCGGGGAACCTCTCCCACCCCCAAAAAAAACCTTTTTCAGACGACCTCAAAAATCACACCCCCGGCCTCACCACCCCGGGGTCAGCTCTCCCACCCTAAAAAAAAACTATTTCAGAAAACCTCAAAAATCACTCTCCCATCCTCACCACCCCTGGGGAACCTCTCCCACCCCAAAAAAAAACCTTTTTCAGACGACCTCAAAAATCACACTCCCCGCTTCACCACCCCGGGGAATCTCTCCCACCCCAAAAAAAACCTTTTTCAGACGACCTCAAAAATCACACCCCCGGCCTCACCACCCCGGGGTCAGCTCTCCCACCCCAAAAAAAAACCTTTTTCAGACGACCTCAAAAATCACACCCCCGGCCTCACCACCCTAAAAATAAACTATCTCAGAAAACCTCAAAAATCACTCCCCCCTTCTTACCAACCCCGGGGAACCTCTCCCACCCCAAAAAAAACTTTTTTCAGACGACCTCCAAAATCACACACCCCGGCCTCACCACCAGGAGTCAGCTCTCCCACCCTAAAAAAAAAACTATATCAGATAACCTCAAAAATCACTCCCCCCTCCTCACCACCCCCGGGGTACCTCTCCCACCCCAAAAAAACCTTTTTTCAGACGACCTCAAAAATCACAACCCCCGGCCTCACCCCCAGGGGTCAGCTCTCCCACCCTAAAAAAAAAACTATATCAGATAACCTCAAAAATCACTCCCCCCTCCTCACCACCCCCGGGGTACCTCTCCCACCCCAAAAAAAACTTTTTTCAGACGACCTCAAAAATCACACCCCCCGGCCTCACCACCAGGGGTCAGCTCTCCCACCCTAAAAAAAAAACTATATCAGATAACCTCAAAAATCACTCCCCCTCCTCACCACCCCCGGGGAACCTCTCCCACCCCAAAAAAAAACCTTTTTCAGACGACCTCAAAAATCACATCCCCGGCCTCACCTCCCTGGGGCACCTCTCCCACCCCAAAAAAAACCCTTTTTAAGACGACCTCAAAAATCACCTCCCCCGGCCTCACCACCCCGGGGTCAGCTCTACCACCCTAAAAAAAAAACTATCTCAGATAACCTCAAAAATCACTCCCCCCTCCTCACCAACCCCGGGGAACCTCTCCCACCCTAAAAAAAAAAAAAAATATCTCAGATAACCTCAAAAATCACTGCCCCCCTCCTCACCACCACCGGGGAACCTCTCCCACCCCAAAAAAAAACCTTTTTCAGACGACCTCAAAAATCACACCCCCGGCCTCACCACCCCTGGGTCAGCTCTCCCACCCTAAAAAAAAACTATCTCAGAAAACCTCAAAAATCACTCCCCCCACCTCACCACCACTAGGGAACCTCTCCCACCCCAAAAAAACCCTTTTTCAGACGACCTCAAAAATCACTCCCCCCTCCTCACCACCCCCGGGGCAACTCTCCCACCCCAAAAAAAAATTTTTCAGACGACCTCAAAAATCAAACCCCCGGCCTCACCACCCCGGGGTCAGCTCTCCCACCCCAAAAAAAAACCATTTTCAGATGACCTCAAAAATCACCCCCCCGGCCTCACCACCCCGGGGTCAGCTCTCCCACCCTAAAAAAAAACTATCTCAGAAAACCTCAAAAATCACTCCCCCCTCCTCACCACCCCCGGGGAACCTCTCCTACCCCAAAAAAAACCTTTTTCAGACGACCTCAAAAATCACACCCCCGGCCTCACCACCCCGGGGTCATCTCTCCCACCCTAAAAAAAAAACAATCTCAGATTACCTCAAAATTCACTCCCCCCTTCTTACCACCCCCGGGGCACCTGTCCCACCCCAAAAAAAAACTTTTTCAGATGACCTCAAAAATCACACCCCCGGCCTCACCACCCCGGGGTCAGATATCTCACCCTAAAAAAAAACTATATCAGATAACCTCAAAAATCACTCCCCCATCCTCACCAGCCCTGGGCCACATCTCCCATCCAAAAAAAAATAAATTTTCATGCGACCTCAAAAATCAAACCCTCAGCCTCACCACCCCGGGGTCAGCTCTCCCACCCTAAAAACAACTATCTCAGATAACCTCAAAAATCACTCCCCCATCCTCACCACCCCCGGGGCACTTCTCCCACCCCAAAAAAAAACCTTTCTCAGACGACCTCAAAAATCACACCCCCCTCCTCACCACCCCGGGGTCAGCTCTCCCACCCTAAAAACAACTATCTCAGATAACCTCAAAAATCACTCCCCCCGCCTCACCACCACCGGGGAACCTCTCCCACCCCAAAAAAAAACTTTTTCAGACGACCTCAAAAATCACACCCCCGGCCTCACCACCCCGGGGTCAGCTCTCCCACCCTAAAAAAAAACTATCTCAGAAAACCTCAAAAATCACTCTCCCATCCTCACCACCCCTGGGGAACCTCTCCCACCCCAAAAAAAAACCTTTTTCAGACGACCTCAAAAATCACACTCCCCGCCTCACCACCCCGGGGAACCTCTCCCACCCCAAAAATAACCTTTTTCAGACGACCTCAAAAATCACACCCCTGGCCTCACCACCCCGGGGTCAGCTCTCCCACCCCAAAAAAAAACCTTTTTCAGACGACCTCAAAAATCACACCCCCGGCCCCACCACCCCGGGGTCAGCTCTCCCACCCTAAAAAAAAACTATCTCAGAAAACCTCAAAAATCACTCCCCCCTTCTTACCAACCACGGGGAACCTCTCCCACCCCAAAAAAACCTTTTTTCAGACGACCTCCAAAATCACACACCCCGGCCTCACCACCAGGGGTCAGCTCTCCCACCCTAAAAAAAAAACTATATCAGATAACCTCAAAAATCACTCCCCCCTCCACACCACCCCCATTGCACCTCTCCCACCCCAAAAAAAACCCTTTTTCAGACGACCTCAAAAATCAAACCCCCGGCCTCACCACCCCTGGGTCAGCTCTCCCACCCTAAAAAAAAACTATCTCAGAAAACCTCAAAAATCACTCCCCCTTCTTACCAACCCTGGAGAACCTCTCCCACCCCAAAAAAAACCTTTTTCAGACGACCTCAAAAATCACAGCCCCGGCCTCACCACCCGGGGTAAGCTCTCCCACCCTAAAAAAAAAACTATATCAGATAACCTCAAAAATCACTCCCCCCCCCCCTCACCACCCCCGGGGTACCTCTCCCACCCCATAAAAACCTTTTTCAGACGACCTCAAAAATCACACCCCCCGGCCTCACCACCAGGGGTCAGCTGTCCAACCATAAAAAAAAACTATATCAGATAACCTCAAAAATCACTCCCCCCTCCTCATCAAACCCCAGGGAAACTCCCACCCCAAAAAAAAACCTTTTTCAGACGACCTCAAAAATCACACCCCGGCCTCACCACCCCGGGGTCAGCTCTCCCACCCTAATAAAAAACTATCTCAGATATCCTCAAAAATCACTCCCCCATCCTCACCACCCACAGGGAACCTCTCCCACCCCAAAAAAACCTTTTTCAGACGACCTCAAAAATCAACCCCCCGACTCCACCACCCCGGGGTCAGCTCTCCCACCCTAAAAAAAAACTATCTCAGAAAACCTCAAAAATCACTCCCCCCTTCTTACCAACCCCGGGGAACCTCTCCCACCCCAAAAAAACCTTTTTTCAGACGACCTCCAAAATCACATACCCCGGCCTCACCACCAGGGGTCAGCTCTCCCACCCTAAAAAAAAAACTATATCAGATAACCTCAAAATTCACTCCCCCCTCCACACCACCACCATTGCACCTCTCCCACCCCAAGAAAAAACCTTTTTCAGACGACCTCAAAAATCACACCCCCCGCCTCACCACCCCGGGGTCAGCTCTCCCACCCTAAAAAAAAAACTATATCAGATAACGTCAAAAATCACTCCCCCCTCCTCACCACCTCCGGGGAACCTCTCCAACCCCAAAAAAAAAACTTTTTCAGACGACCTCAAAAATCACACCCCCGGCCTCACCACCCATGGGTCAGCTCTCCTATCCTAAAAAAAAAATATCTCAGATAACCTCAAAAAACACTCCCCCATCCTCACCCACCCCTGGGGCACCTCTCCCACCCCAAAAAAAAAACTTTTTAAGACGACCTCAAAATTCACACCCCCGGCCTCACCACCCCGGGGTCAGCTCTCCCACCCTAAAAAAAAAACTATCCCAGATAAACTCAAAAATCACTCCCCCCTCCTCACCACCCACGGGGGAACTCTCCCACCCCAAAAAAAAACCTTTTCCACACGACATCAAAAATCACACCCCCGGCCTCACCACCCCGGGGTCAGCTCTCCCACTCTAAAAAAAAAACTATCTCAGAAAACCTCAAAAATCACTCCCCCCTTCTTACCAACCCCGGGGAACCTCTCCCACCCCAAAAAAAAACTTTTTCAGACGACCTGAAAAATCACAGACCCGGCCTCACCAGCCGGGGTCAGCTCTCCCACCCTAAAAAAAAAATATATCAGATAACCTCAAAAATCACTCCCCCCTCCTCATCACCCCCGGGGTACTTCTCCCACCCCAAAAAAACCTTTTTTCAGACGACCTCAAAAATCACACCCCCCGGCCTCACCACCAGGGGTCAGCTCTCCCACCCTAAAAAAAAAACCATATCAGATAACCTCAAAAATCACTCCCCCCTCCTCACCACCACCGGGTAACCTCTCCCACCCCAAAAAAAAACCTTTTTCAGACGACCTCAAAAATCAAACCCCTGGCCTCACCACCCCGGGGTCAGCTCTCCCACCCTAAAAAAAAAACTATCTCAGATAACCTCAAAATTCACTCCCCGATCCTCACCACCCCCAGGGCACCTCTCCCACCCCAAAAAAAAACTATCTAAGACGACCTCAAAAATCACACCCCCGGCCGCACCACCCCGGGGTCAGCTCTCCCACCCTAAAAAAAAAAACTATCTCAGATAACCTCAAAAATCGCTCCTCAATGCTCACCAGCCCCGGGGATCCTCTCCCACCCCAAAAAAAAACTTTTTCAGACGACCTCAAAAATCACAGACCCGGCCTCACCACCCGGGGTCAGCTCTCCCACCCTAAAAAAAAAACTATCTTAGATAACCTCAAAAATCACTCCCCCCTCCTCACCACCACCGGGTAACCTCTCCCACCCCAAAAAAAAAACCTTTTTCAGACGACCTCAAAAATCAAACCCCCGGCCTCACCACCCCGGGGTCAGCCCTCCCACCCTAAAAAAAAAACTATCTCAGATAACCTCAAAATTCACTCCCCGATCCTCACCACCCCCGGGGCACCTCTCCCACCCCAAAAAAACCTATCTAAGACGACCTCAAAAATCACACCCCCGGCCTCACCACCCCAGGGTCAGCTCTCCCACCCTAAAAAAAAAACTATCTCAGATAACCTCAAAAATCACTCCCCCATCCTCACCAGCCCCGGGGCACCTCTCCCACCCCAAAAAAAAACTTTTTAAGACGACCTCAAAATTCACACCCCCGGCCTCACCACCCCGGGGTCAGCTCTCCCACCCTAAAAAAAAAACTATCCCAGATAAACTCAAAAGTCACTCCCCCCTCCTCACCACCCCCGGGGCACCTCTCCCACCCCAAAAAAAAACCTTTTCCAGACGACATCAAAAATCACACCCCCGGCCTCACCACCCCGGGGTCAGCTCTCCCACCCGAAAAAAAAAACTATCTCAGATAACCTCAAAAATCACTCCCCCCTCCTCACCAACCCCGGGGAACCTCTCCCACCCCAAAAAAAAACCTTTTTCAGATGACCTCAAAAATCACATCCCCGGACTCTCCACCCCGGGGTCAGCTCTCCCACCCTAAAAAAAAACTATCTAAGATAACTTCAAAAATCACTCCCCCCTTCTCACCAACCCCGGGGAACCTCTCCCACCCCAAAAAAAAACCTTTTTCAAATGACCTCAAAAATCACACCCCCAGCCTCACCACCGCCGGGGCACCTCTCCCGATCCAAAAAAATCCTATCTCAGACTACCTAAAAAATCAAACCCCCGGCCTCACCACCCCCGGGGTCAGCGCTCCCACCCTAAAAAAAAACTATTTCAGATAACCTCAAAAATCACTCCCCCCTCCTCACCATTCCCGGGAAACCTCTGCCATCAAAAAAAGAAAACCTATCTCAGACGCCCTCAAAAATCACACCCCCGGCCTCACCACCCCGGGTTCAGCTCTCCCACCCCAAAAAAAAAACTATCTCAGATAACCTCAAAAATCACTCCCCCATCCTCACCACCCACGGGGAACCTCTCCCACCCCAAAAAACCTTTTTCAGACGACCTCAAAAATCACACCCTTCGGCCTCACCACCAGGGGTCAGCTCTCCCACCCTAAAAAAAAAACTATATCAGATAACCTCAAAAATCACTCCCCCCTCCTCACCACCTCCAGGGAACCTCTCCCACCCCAAAAAAAAAACGTTTTCAGACGACCTCAAAAATCACACCCCCGGCCTCACCACCCCGGGGTCAGCTCTCCCACCCTAAAAAAAAACTATCTCAGAAAACCTCAAAAATCACTCCCCCCTTCTTACCATCCCCGGGGAACCTCTCCCACCCCAAAAAAAACCTTTTTCAGACGACCTCAAAAATCACAGACTCGTCCTCACCACCCGGGGTCAGCTCTCCCACCCTAAAAAAAAAACTATATCAGATAACCTCAAAAATCACTCCCCCATCCTCACCAGCCCCGGGGCACCTCTCCCACCCCAAAAAAAAACTTTTTCAGACGACCTCAAAAATCACACCCCCGGCCTCACCACCCCGGGGTCAGCTCTCCCACCCTAAAAAAAACTATCTCCGATAACCTAAAAAATCACTCCCCCCTCTTCTTCAACTCCGGGGAACCTCTCCCACCCCAAAAAAAACCTTTTTCAGACGACCTCAAAAATAACACCCCCCGGCCTCACCACCCCGGGGTCAGCTCTCCCACCCGAAAAAAAAAACTATCTCAGATAACCTCAAAAATCACTCCCCCGTCCACACCACCCCCGGGCCACCTCTCCCACCCCCAAAAAAACCTATCTAAGACGACCTCAAAGATCACACCCCCGGCCTCACCACCCCGGAGTCAGCTCTCCTATCCTAAAAAAAAACTATTTCAGATAACCTCAAAAATCACTCCCCCCTCCTCACCATTCCCGGGAAACCTCTGCCATCAAAAAAAGAAAACCTATCTCAGACGACCTCAAAAATCACACCCCCGGCCTCACCACCCCGGGGTCAGCTCTCCCACCCCAAAAAAAAAACTATCTCAGATAACCTCAAAAATCACTCCCCCCTCCTCACCAACCCCCGGGAACCTCTCCCACCCCAAAAAAAACCATTTTTCAGGCGACCTCAACAATCACACCCCCGGCCTCACCACCCGGGGTCAGCTCTCCCACCCTAATAAAAAACTATCTCAGATAACCTCAAAAATCACTCCCCCATCCTCACCACCCACGGGGAACCTCTCTCACCCCAAAAAAACCTTTTTCAGACGACCTCAAAAATCACCCCCCCCCTTCTTACCAACTCCGGGGAACCTCTCCCACCCCAAAAAAAACTTTTTTTTCAGACGACCTCCAAAATCACACACCCCGGCCTCACCACCAGGGGTCAGCTCTCCCACCCTAAAAAAAAAAAACTATCTCAGATAACCTCAAAAATCACTCCCCCTTCCTCACCAACCTTGGGGAACCTTTTCCACCCCCAAAAAAAAAACTTTTTCAGACGACCTCAAAAATCACACCCCCGGTCTCACCACCCCGGGGTCAGCTCTCCCACCCTAAAAAAAAAACTATCTCAGATCAACTTAAAATTCACTCCCCCCTCCTCACCAACTCCGGGGAACCTCTCCCACCCCAAAAAAAAAACTTTTTCAGACGACCTCAAAAATCACACCCCCGGCCTCACCACCCCGGGGTCAGCTCTCCCACCCTAAAAAAAAAACTATCTCAGATCAACTTAAAATTCACTCCCCCCTCCTCACCAACTCCGGGGAACCTCTCCCACCCCAAAAAAAAAACTTTTTCAGACGACCTCAAAAATCACTCCCCCCTCCACACCACCCCCATTGCACCTCTCCCACCCCAAAAAAAACCCTTTTTCAGACGACCTCAAAAATCACACCCCCGCCCTCACCACCCCGGGGTCAGCTCTCCCACCCTAAAAAAAAAACTATATCAGATAACCTCAAAAATCACTCCCCCATCCTCACCACCACCGGGGAACCTCTCCCACCCCAAAAAAAAACCTTTTTCAGACGACCTCAAAAATCACACCCCCGGCCTCACCACCCCGGGGTCAGCTCTCCCACCCTAAAAAAAAACTATCTCAGAAAACCTCAAAAATCACTCCCCCTTCTTACCAACCTTGGGGAACCTCTCCCACCCCAAAAAAAACCTTTTTCAGACGACCTCAAAAATCACAGACCCGGCCTCACCACCCCGGGGTCAGCTCTCCCACCCTAAAAAAAAAACGATATCAGATAACCTCAAAAATCACTCCCCCCTCCTCACCACCCCCGGGGTACCTCTCCCACCCCAAAAAAACCTTTTTTCAGACGACCTCAAAAATCACACCCCCCGGCCTCACCACCCCGGGGTCAGCTCTCCCACCCTAAAAAAAAAACTATATCAGATAACCTCAAAAATCACTCCCCCCTCCTCATCACCTCCGGGGAACCTCTCCCACCCCAAAAAAAAAACGTTTTCAGACGACCTCAAAAATCACACCCCCGGCCTCACCACCCCGGGGTCAGCTCTCCCACCCTAAAAAAAAACTATCTCAGAAAACCTCAAAAATCACTCCCCCCTTCTTTCCAACCCCGGGGAACCTCTCCCACCCCAAAAAAAACCTTTTTCAGACGACCTCAAAAATCACAGACTCGGCCTCACCACCCAGGGTCAGCTCTCCCACCCTAAAAAAAAAACTATATCAGATAACCTCAAAAATCACTCCCCCCTCCTCACCACCACCGGGTAACCTCTCCCACCCCAAAAAAAAACCTTTTTTAGACGACCTCAAAAATCAAACCCCCGGCCTCACTACCCCGGGGTCAGCTCTCCCACCCTAAAAAAAAACTATCTCAGATAACCTCAAAATTCACTCCCCGATCCTCACCACCCCCGGGGCACCTCTCCCACCCCAAAAAAAACCTATCTCAGACGACCTCAAAAATCACACCCCCGGCCTCACCACCCCGGGGTCAGCTCTCCCACCCTAAAAAAAAAACTATCTCAGATAACCTCAAAAATCACTCCCCCATCCTCACCAGCCCCGGGGCACCTCTCCCACCCAAAAAAAAACTTTTTAAGACGACCTCAAAGATCACACCCCCGGCCTCACCACCCCGGGGTCAGTTCTCCCACCCTAAAAAAAAACTATCCCAGATAAACTCAAAAATCACTCCCCCCTCCTCACCACCCCCGGGGAACAAGTCCCACCCCATAAAAAAACCTTTTTCAGACGACCTCAAAAATCACACCCCCGGCCTCACCACCCCGGGGTCAGCTCTCCCACCCTAAAAAAAAACTTTTTCAGATAACCTCAAAAATCACTCCCCCATCCTCACCACCCCCGGGGCACCTCTCCCACCCCAAAAAAAAAACTTTTCCAGACGCCATCAAAAATCACACCCCCGGCCTCACCACCCCGGGGTCAGCTCTCCCACCCTAAAAAAAAACTATCTCAGAAAACCTCAAAAATCACTCCCCCCTCCTCACCACCCCCGGGGCACCTCTCCCTCCCCAAAAAAAAATCCTTTTTCAGACGACCTCAAAAATCACATCCCCGGCCTCACCTCCCTGGGGGACCTCTCCCACCCCAAAAAAAAACCTTTTTCAGACGTCCTCAGAAATCATACCCCCGGCCTCACCACCCCGGGGTCAGCTCTCCCACCCTAACAAAAAACTATCTCAGATAACCTCAAAAATCACTCCCCCCTCCTCACCACCACTGGGGAACCTCTCCCACCCCAAAAAAAAACCTTTTCCAGACGACCTCAAAAATCACACCCCCGGCCTCACCACCCCGGGGTCAGCTCTCCCACCCTAAAAAAAAAACTATCTCAGATGACCTCAAAAATCACCCCCCCGGCCTCACCACCCCGGGGTCAGCTCTCCCACCCTAAAAAAAAAAAAAAATATTTCAGATAACCTCAAAAATCACTGCCCCCCTCCTCACCACCACCGGGGAACCTCTCCCACCCCAAAAAAAACCTTTTTCAGACGACCTCAAAAATCACAGCCCCGGCCTCACCACCCCGGGGTCAGCTCTCCCACCCTAACAAAAAAAACTATATCAGATAACCTCAAAAATCACTCCCCCCTCCTCACCACCACCGGGGAACCTCTCCCACCCCAAAAAAAACCTTTTTCAGACGACCTCAAAAATCAAACCCCCGGCCTCACCACCCCGGGGCACCTCTCCCACTCCAAAAAAAAACCTATCTCAGACGACCTCAAAAATCAAACCCCCGGCCTCACCACCCCGGGGCACCTCTCCCACTCCAAAAAAAAACCTATCTCAGACGACCTCAAAAATCACACCCCCGGCCTCACCACCCCGAGGTCAGCTCTCCCACCCTAAAAAAAAAAAAAATATCTCAGATAACCTCAAAAATCACTCCCCCCTCCTCACCACCACCGGGGAACCTCTCCCACCCCAAAAAAAACCTTTCTCAGGCGACCTCAAAAATCACGCCCCGGCCTCACCAACTTTGGGGAACCTCTCCCACCCCAAAAAATAATCTTTTTCAGACGACCTCAAAAATCACACCCCCGGCCTCACCACCCCGGGGTCAGCTCTCCCACCGTAAAAAAAAAACTATCTCAGATAACCTCAATAATCACTCCCCCCTCCTCACCACCACCGGGGAACCTCTCCCACCCCAAAAAAAACCTTTCTCAGACGACCTCAAAAATCACACCCCCGGCCTCACCACCCCGGGGTCAGCTCTCCCACCCTAAAAAAAAACTATCTCAGATAACCTCAAAAATCACTCCACCCTCCTCACCACCACCTCTCCCACCCCAAAAAAAAATCTTTTTCAGACGACCTCACAAATCACACCCCCCGGCCTCACCACCCCGGGGTCAGCACTCCCACCCTAAAAAAAAACTATCTCAGATAACCTCAAAAATCACTCCCGCCTCCTCACCACCACCGGGTAACCTCTCCCACCCCAAAAAAAAACCTTTTTCAGACGACCTCAAAAATCACACCCCCCGTCCTCACCACTCCGGGGTCAGCTCTCCTATCCTAAAAAAAAAATATCTCAGATAACCTCAAAAATCACTCCCCCATCCTCACCAGCCCCGGGGCACCTCTCCCACCCCAAAAAAAAACTTTTTCAGACGACCTCAAAAATCACACCCCCGGCCTCACCACCCCGGGGTCAGCTCTCCCACCCTAAAAAAAACTATCTCCGATAACCTCAAAAATCACTCCCCCCTCTTCTTCAACTCCGGGGAACCTCTCCCACCCCAAAAAAAACCTTTTTCAGACGACCTCAAAAATAACACCCCCCGGCCTCACCACCCCGGGGTCAGCTCTCCCACCCGAAAAAAAAAACTATCTCAGATAACCTCAAAAATCACTCCCCCGTCCACACCACCCCCGGGGCACCTCTCCCACCCCCAAAAAAACCTATCTAAGACGACCTCAAAGATCACACCCCCGGCCTCACCACCCCGGGGTCAGCAATCCTATCCTAAAAAAAAAATATCTCAGATAACCTCAAAAATCACTCCCCCCTCCTCACCACCCCCGGGGCACCTCTCCCACCCCAAAAAAAAACTTTTTAAGACGACCTCAAAATTCACACCCCCAGCCTCACCACCCCGGGGTCAGCTCTCCCACCCTAAAAAAAAAACTATCCCAGATAAACTCAAAAATCTCTCCCCCCTCCTAACCACCCCCGGGGCACCTCTCCCACCCCAAAAAAAAACCTTTTCCAGACGCCATCAAAAATCACACCCCCGGCCTCACCACCCCGGGGTCAGCTCTCCCACCCTAAAAAAAAACTATCTCAGAAAACCTCAAAAATCACTCCCCCCTCCTCACCACCCCCGGGGAACAAGTCCCACCCCATAAAAAAACCTTTTTCAGACGACCTCAAAAATCACACCCCCGGCCTCACCACCCCGGGGTCAGCTCTCCCACCCTAAAAAAAAAATATATCAGATAACCTCAAAAATCACTCCCCCCTCCTCACCACCCCCGGGGTCAGCTCTCCCACCATAAAAAAAAACTATCTCAGATAACCTCAAAAATCACACCCCGGCCTCACCACCCCAGGGGCACCGCTCCCACCCCAAAAAATACCCTTTTTAAGACGACCTCAAAAATCACCCCCCCCCCGGCCTCACCACCCCGGGGTCAGCTCTCCCACCCTAAAAAAAAAAATATCTCAGATAACCTCAAAAATCACTCCCCCCTCCTCACCACCACCGGGGAACCTCTCCCACCCCCAAAAAAAAACTTTTTTAGACGACCTCAAAAATCACACCCCCGGCCTCACCACCCCTTGGTCAGCTCTCCCACCCTAAAAAAAAACTATCTCAGAAAACCTCAAAAATCACTCCCCCTTCTTATCAACCCCGGGGAACCTCTCCCACCCCAAAAAAAACCTTTTTCAGACAACCTCAAAAATTACAGACCCGGCCTCACCACCCGGGGTCAGCTCTCCCACCCTAAAAAAAAAACTATATCAGAAAACCTCAAAAATCACTCCCCCCTCCTCACCACCCCCGGGGTACCTCTCCCACCCCAAAAAAACCTTTTTTCAGACGACCTCAAAAATTACACCCCCCGGCCTCACCACCAGGGGTCAGCTCTCCCACCCTAAAAAAAAAACTATATCAGAAAACCTCAAAAATCACTCCCCCCTTCTTACCAACCCTGGGGAACCTCTCCCACCCCAAAAAAACCCTTTTTCAGACGACCTCAAAAATCACACCCCCGGCCTCACCACCCCGGGGTCAGCTCTCCCACCCTAAAAAAAACTATCTCCGATAACCTCAAAAATCACTCCCCCCTCTTCTTCAACTCCGGGGAACCTCTCCCACCCCAAAAAAAACCTTTTTCAGACTACCTCAAAAATCACACCCCCCGGCCTCACCACCCCGGGGTCAGCTCTCCCACCCGAAAAAAAAAACTATCTCAGATAACCTCAAAAATCACTCCCCCCTCCTCACCAACCCCGGGGAACCTCTCCCACCCCAAAAAAAAACCTTTTTCAGATGACCTCAAAAATCACATCCCCGGACTCTCCACCCCGGGGTCAGCTCTCCCACCCTAAAAAAAAACTATCTAAGATAACTTCAAAAATCACTCCCCCCTTCTCACCAACCCCGGGGAACCTCTCCCACCCCAAAAAAAAACCTTTTTCAAATGACCTCAAAAATCACACCCCCGGCCTCACCACCGCCGGGGCACCTCTCCCGATCCAAAAAAATCCTATCTCAGACTACCTAAAAAATCAAACCCCCGGCCTCACCACCCCCGGGGTCAGCGCTCCCACCCTAAAAAAAAACTATTTCAGATAACCTCAAAAATCACTCCCCCCTCCTCACCATTCCCGGGAAACCTCTGCCATCAAAAAAAGAAAACCTATCTCAGACGCCCTCAAAAATCACACCCCCGGCCTCACCACCCCGGGTTCAGCTCTCCCACCCCAAAAAAAAAACTATCTCAGATAACCTCAAAAATCACTCCCCCATCCTCACCACCCACGGGGAACCTCTCCCACCCCAAAAAACCTTTTTCAGACGACCTCAAAAATCACACCCCCCGGCCTCACCACCAGGGGTCAGCTCTCCCACCCTAAAAAAAAAACTATATCAGATAACCTCAAAAATCACTCCCCCCTCCTCACCACCTCCAGGGAACCTCTCCCACCCCAAAAAAAAAACGTTTTCAGACGACCTCAAAAATCACACCCCCGGCCTCACCACCCCGGGGTCAGCTCTCCCACCCTAAAAAAAAACTATCTCAGAAAACCTCAAAAATCACTCCCCCCTTCTTACCATCCCCGGGGAACCTCTCCCACCCCAAAAAAAACCTTTTTCAGACGACCTCAAAAATCACAGACTCGTCCTCACCACCCGGGGTCAGCTCTCCCACCCTAAAAAAAAAACTATATCAGATAACCTCAAAAATCACTCCCCCATCCTCACCAGCCCCGGGGCACCTCTCCCACCCCAAAAAAAAACTTTTTCAGACGACCTCAAAAATCACACCCCCGGCCTCACCACCCCGGGGTCAGCTCTCCCACCCTAAAAAAAACTATCTCCGATAACCTCAAAAATCACTCCCCCCTCTTCTTCAACTCTGGGGAACCTCTCCCACCCCAAAAAAAACCTTTTTCAGACGACCTCAAAAAAAACACCCCCCGGCCTCACCACCCCGGGGTCAGCTCTCCCACCCGAAAAAAAAAACTATCTCAGATAACCTCAAAAATCACTCCCCCGTCCACACCACCCCCGGGGCACCTCTCCCACCCCCAAAAAAACCTATCTAAGACGACCTCAAAGATCACACCCCCGGCCTCACCACCCCGGGGTCAGCTCTCCTATCCTAAAAAAAAAATATCTCAGATAACCTCAAAAATCACTCCCCCCTCCTCACCACCCCCGGGGCACCTCTCCCACCCCAAAAAAAAACTTTTTAAGACGACCTCAAAATTCACACCCCCAGCCTCACCACCCCGGGGTCAGCTCTCCCACCCTAAAAAAAAAACTATCCCAGATAAACTCAAAAATCTCTCCCCCCTCCTAACCACCCCCGGGGCACCTCTCCCACCCCAAAAAAAAACCTTTTCCAGACGCCATCAAAAATCACACCCCCGGCCTCACCACCCCGGGGTCAGCTCTCCCACCCTAAAAAAAAACTATCTCAGAAAACCTCAAAAATCACTCCCCCCTCCTCACCACCCCCGGGGAACAAGTCCCACCCCATAAAAAAACCTTTTTCAGGCGACCTCAAAAATCACACCCCCGGCCTCACCACCCCGGGGTCAGCTCTCCCACCCTAAAAAAAAACTATCTCAGATAACCTCAAAAATCACATCCCGGCCTCACCACCGCAGGGGCACCGCTCCCACCCCAAAAAAACCCTTTTTAAGATGACCTCAAAAATCACCCCCCCCGGCCTCACCACCCTGGGGTCAGCTCTCCCACCCTAAAAAAAAAACTATCTCAGATAACCTCAAAAATCACTCCCCCCTCCTCACCAACCCCGGGGAACCTCTCCCACCCCAAAAAAAAACCTTTTTCAGATGACCTCAAAAATCACTTCCCCGGCCTCTCCACCCCGGGGTCAGCTCTCCCACCCTAAAAAAAAACTATCTAAGATAACTTCAAAAATCACTCCCCCCTCCTCACCAACCCCGGGGAACCTCTCCCACCCCAAAAAAAAACCTTTTTCAGATGACCTCAAAAATCACACCCCCGGCCT
The DNA here is from genome assembly GCF_062004578.1 of Staurois parvus. NCBI lineage: Eukaryota > Metazoa > Chordata > Amphibia > Anura > Ranidae > Staurois > Staurois parvus. The sequence continues at coordinate 31,017 of NW_028318077.1, read as the reverse complement.
CACCACCGCCGGGGCACCTCTCCCGATCCAAAAAAATCCTATCTCAGACTACCTAAAAAATCAAACCCCCGGCCTCACCACCCCCGGGGTCAGCGTTCCCACCCTAAAAAAAAACTATTTCAGATAACCTCAAAAATCACTCCCCCCTCCTCACCATTCCCGGGAAACCTCTGCCATCAAAAAAAGAAAACCTATCTCAGACGACCTCAAAAATCACACCCCCGGCCTCACCACCCCGGGGTCAGCTCTCCCACCCCAAAAAAAAAACTATCTCAGATAACCTCAAAAATCACTCCCCCCTCCTCACCAACCCCCGGGAACCTCTCCCACCCCAAAAAAAACCATTTTTCAGGCGACCTCAACAATCACACCCCCGGCCTCACCACCCGGGGTCAGCTCTCCCACCCTAATAAAAAACTATCTCAGATAACCTCAAAAATCACTCCCCCATCCTCACCACCCACGGGGAACCGCTCTCACCCCAAAAAAACCTTTTTCAGACGACCTCAAAAATCACCCCCCCCCTTCTTACCAACCCCGGGGAACCTCTCCCACCCCAAAAAAAACTTTTTTTTCAGACGACCTCCAAAATCACACACCCCGGCCTCACCACCAGGGGTCAGCTCTCCCACCCTAAAAAAAAAAAATATCTCAGATAACCTCAAATAACCTCAAAAATCACTCCCCCATCCTCACCACCCCGGGGTCAGCTCTCCCACCCTAAAAAAAAAACTATCTCAGATAACCTCAAAAATCACTCCCCCTTCCTCACCAACCTTGGGGAACCTTTTCCACCCCCAAAAAAAAAACTTTTTCAGACGACCTCAAAAATCACACCCCCGGTCTCACCACCCCGGGGTCAGCTCTCCCACCCTAAAAAAAAAACTATCTCAGATCAACTTAAAATTCACTCCCCCCTCCTCACCAACTCCAGGGAACCTCTCCCACCCCAAAAAAAAAACTTTTTCAGACGACCTCAAAAATCACACCCCCGGCCTCACCACCCCGGGGTCAGCTCTCCCACCCTAAAAAAAAAACTATCTCAGATCAACTTAAAATTCACTCCCCCCTCCTCACCAACTCCGGGGAACCTCTCCCACCCCAAAAAAAAAACTTTTTCAGACGACCTCAAAAATCACTCCCCCCTCCACACCACCCCCATTGCACCTCTCCCACCCCAAAAAAAACCCTTTTTCAGACGACCTCAAAAATCACACCCCCGCCCTCACCACCCCGGGGTCAGCTCTCCCACCCTAAAAAAAAAACTATATCAGATAACCTCAAAAATCACTCCCCCATCCTCACCACCACCGGGGAACCTCTCCCACCCCAAAAAAAAACCTTTTTCAGACGACCTCAAAAATCACACCCCCGGCCTCACCACCCCGGGGTCAGCTCTCCCACCCTAAAAAAAAACTATCTCAGAAAACCTCAAAAATCACTCCCCCTTCTTACCAACCTTGGGGAACCTCTCCCACCCCAAAAAAAACCTTTTTCAGACGACCTCAAAAATCACAGACCCGGCCTCACCACCCCGGGGTCAGCTCTCCCACCCTAAAAAAAAAACGATATCAGATAACCTCAAAAATCACTCCCCCCTCCTCACCACCCCCGGGGTACCTCTCCCACCCCAAAAAAACCTTTTTTCAGACAACCTCAAAAATCACACCCCCCGGCCTCACCACCCCGGGGTCAGCTCTCCCACCCTAAAAAAAAAACTATATCAGATAACCTCAAAAATCACTCCCCCCTCCTCATCACCTCCGGGGAACCTCTCCCACCCCAAAAAAAAAACGTTTTCAGACGACCTCAAAAATCACACCCCCGGCCTCACCACCCCGGGGTCAGCTCTCCCACCCTAAAAAAAAACTATCTCAGAAAACCTCAAAAATCACTCCCCCCTTCTTTCCAACCCCGGGGAACCTCTCCCACCCCAAAAAAAACCTTTTTCAGACGACCTCAAAAATCACAGACTCGGCCTCACCACCCGGGGTCAGCTCTCCCACCCTAAAAAAAAAACTATATCAGATAACCTCAAAAATCACTCCCCCCTCCTCACCACCACCGGGTAACCTCTCCCACCCCAAAAAAAAACCTTTTTTAGACGACCTCAAAAATCAAACCCCCGGCCTCACTACCCCGGGGTCAGCTCTCCCACCCTAAAAAAAAACTATCTCAGATAACCTCAAAATTCACTCCCCGATCCTCACCACCCCCGGGGCACCTCTCCCACCCCAAAAAAAACCTATCTCAGACGACCTCAAAAATCACACCCCCGGCCTCACCACCCCGGGGTCAGCTCTCCCACCCTAAAAAAAAAACTATCTCAGATAACCTCAAAAATCACTCCCCCATCCTCACCAACCCCAGGGAACCTCTCCCACCCCCAAAAAAACCTATCTAAGACGACCTCAAAGATCACACCCCCGGCCTCACCACCCCGGGGTCAGCTCTCCTATCCTAAAAAAAAAATATCTCAGATAACCTCAAAAATCACTCCCCCATCCTCACCAGCCCCGGGGCACCTCTCCCACCCAAAAAAAAACTTTTTAAGACGACCTCAAAGATCACACCCCCGGCCTCACCACCCCGGGGTCAGTTCTCCCACCCTAAAAAAAAACTATCCCAGATAAACTCAAAAATCACTCCCCCCTCCTCACCACCCCCGGGGAACAAGTCCCACCCCATAAAAAAACCTTTTTCAGACGACCTCAAAAATCACACCCCCGGCCTCACCACCCCGGGGTCAGCTCTCCCACCCTAAAAAAAAACTTTTTCAGATAACCTCAAAAATCACTCCCCCATCCTCACCACCCCCGGGGCACCTCTCCCACCCCAAAAAAAAAACTTTTCCAGACGCCATCAAAAATCACACCCCCGGCCTCACCATCCCGGGGTCAGCTCTCCCACCCTAAAAAAAAACTATCTCAGAAAACCTCAAAAATCACTCCCCCCTCCTCACCACCCCCGGGGAACAAGTCCCACCCCATAAAAAAACCTTTTTCAGACGACCTCAAAAATCACACCCCCGGCCTCACCACCCCGGGGTCAGCTCTCCCAAACTAAAAAAAAACTTTTTCAGATAACCTCAAAAATCACTCCCCCATCCTCACCACCCCCGGGGCACCTCTCCCTCCCCAAAAAAAAATCCTTTTTCAGACGACCTCAAAAATCACATCCCCGGCCTCACCTCCCTGGGGGACCTCTCCCACCCCAAAAAAAAACCTTTTTCAGACGTCCTCAGAAATCATACCCCCGGCCTCACCACCCCGGGGTCAGCTCTCCCACCCTAACAAAAAACTATCTCAGATAACCTCAAAAATCACTCCCCCCTCCTCACCACCCCAGGGGCACCGCTCCCACCCCAAAAAAACCCTTTTTAAGACGACCTCAAAAATCACCCCCCCGGCCTCACCACCCCGGGGTCAGCTCTCCCACCCTAAAAAAAAAACTATCTCAGATGACCTCAAAAATCACCCCCCCGGCCTCACCACCCCGGGGTCAGCTCTCCCACCCTAAAAAAAAAAAAAAATATTTCAGATAACCTCAAAAATCACTGCCCCCCTCCTCACCACCACCGGGGAACCTCTCCCACCCCAAAAAAAACCTTTTTCAGACGACCTCAAAAATCACAGCCCCGGCCTCACCACCCCGGGGTCAGCTCTCCCACCCTAACAAAAAAAACTATATCAGATAACCTCAAAAATCACTCCCCCCTCCTCACCACCACCGGGGAACCTCTCCCACCCCAAAAAAAACCTTTTTCAGACGACCTCAAAAATCAAACCCCCGGCCTCACCACCCCGGGGCACCTCTCCCACTCCAAAAAAAAACCTATCTCAGACGACCTCAAAAATCAAACCCCCGGCCTCACCACCCCGGGGCACCTCTCCCACTCCAAAAAAAAACCTATCTCAGACGACCTCAAAAATCACACCCCCGGCCTCACCACCCCGAGGTCAGCTCTCCCACCCTAAAAAAAAAAAAAATATCTCAGATAACCTCAAAAATCACTCCCCCCTCCTCACCACCACCGGGGAACCTCTCCCACCCCAAAAAAAACCTTTCTCAGGCGACCTCAAAAATCACGCCCCGGCCTCACCAACTTTGGGGAACCTCTCCCACCCCAAAAAATAATCTTTTTCAGACGACCTCAAAAATCACACCCCCGGCCTCACCACCCCGGGGTCAGCTCTCCCACCGTAAAAAAAAAACTATCTCAGATAACCTCAATAATCACTCCCCCCTCCTCACCACCACCGGGGAACCTCTCCCACCCCAAAAAAAACCTTTCTCAGACGACCTCAAAAATCACACCCCCGGCCTCACCACCCCGGGGTCAGCTCTCCCACCCTAAAAAAAAACTATCTCAGATAACCTCAAAAATCACTCCACCCTCCTCACCACCACCTCTCCCACCCCAAAAAAAAATCTTTTTCAGACGACCTCACAAATCACACCCCCCGGCCTCACCACCCCGGGGTCAGCACTCCCACCCTAAAAAAAAACTATCTCAGATAACCTCAAAAATCACTCCCGCCTCCTCACCACCACCGGGTAACCTCTCCCACCCCAAAAAAAAACCTTTTTCAGACGACCTCAAAAATCACACCCCCCGTCCTCACCACTCCGGGGTCAGCTCTCCTATCCTAAAAAAAAAATATCTCAGATAACCTCAAAAATCACTCCCCCATCCTCACCAGCCCCGGGGCACCTCTCCCACCCCAAAAAAAAACTTTTTCAGACGACCTCAAAAATCACACCCCCGGCCTCACCACCCCGGGGTCAGCTCTCCCACCCTAAAAAAAACTATCTCCGATAACCTCAAAAATCACTCCCCCCTCTTCTTCAACTCCGGGGAACCTCTCCCACCCCAAAAAAAACCTTTTTCAGACGACCTCAAAAATAACACCCCCCGGCCTCACCACCCCGGGGTCAGCTCTCCCACCCGAAAAAAAAAACTATCTCAGATAACCTCAAAAATCACTCCCCCGTCCACACCACCCCCGGGGCACCTCTCCCACCCCCAAAAAAACCTATCTAAGACGACCTCAAAGATCACACCCCCGGCCTCACCACCCCGGGGTCAGCAATCCTATCCTAAAAAAAAAATATCTCAGATAACCTCAAAAATCACTCCCCCCTCCTCACCACCCCCGGGGCACCTCTCCCACCCCAAAAAAAAACTTTTTAAGACGACCTCAAAATTCACACCCCCAGCCTCACCACCCCGGGGTCAGCTCTCCCACCCTAAAAAAAAAACTATCCCAGATAAACTCAAAAATCTCTCCCCCCTCCTAACCACCCCCGGGGCACCTCTCCCACCCCAAAAAAAAACCTTTTCCAGACGCCATCAAAAATCACACCCCCGGCCTCACCACCCCGGGGTCAGCTCTCCCACCCTAAAAAAAAACTATCTCAGAAAACCTCAAAAATCACTCCCCCCTCCTCACCACCCCCGGGGAACAAGTCCCACCCCATAAAAAAACCTTTTTCAGGCGACCTCAAAAATCACACCCCCGGCCTCACCACCCCGGGGTCAGCTCTCCCACCCTAAAAAAAAACTATCTCAGATAACCTCAAAAATCACATCCCGGCCTCACCACCGCAGGGGCACCGCTCCCACCCCAAAAAAACCCTTTTTAAGATGACCTCAAAAATCACCCCCCCCGGCCTCACCACCCTGGGGTCAGCTCTCCCACCCTAAAAAAAAAACTATCTCAGATAACCTCAAAAATCACTCCCCCCTCCTCACCAACCCCGGGGAACCTCTCCCACCCCAAAAAAAAACCTTTTTCAGATGACCTCAAAAATCACTTCCCCGGCCTCTCCACCCCGGGGTCAGCTCTCCCACCCTAAAAAAAAACTATCTAAGATAACTTCAAAAATCACTCCCCCCTCCTCACCAACCCCGGGGAACCTCTCCCACCCCAAAAAAAAACCTTTTTCAGATGACCTCAAAAATCACACCCCCGGCCTCACCACCGCCGGGGCACCTCTCCCGATCCAAAAAAATCCTATCTCAGACTACCTAAAAAATCAAACCCCCGGCCTCACCACCCCCGGGGTCAGCGTTCCCACCCTAAAAAAAAACTATTTCAGATAACCTCAAAAATCACTCCCCCCTCCTCACCATTCCCGGGAAACCTCTGCCATCAAAAAAAGAAAACCTATCTCAGACGACCTCAAAAATCACACCCCCGGCCTCACCACCCCGGGGTCAGCTCTCCCACCCCAAAAAAAAAACTATCTCAGATAACCTCAAAAATCACTCCCCCCTCCTCACCAACCCCCGGGAACCTCTCCCACCCCAAAAAAAACCATTTTTCAGGCGACCTCAACAATCACACCCCCGGCCTCACCACCCGGGGTCAGCTCTCCCACCCTAATAAAAAACTATCTCAGATAACCTCAAAAATCACTCCCCCATCCTCACCACCCACGGGGAACCTCTCTCACCCCAAAAAAACCTTTTTCAGACGACCTCAAAAATCACCCCCCCCCTTCTTACCAACCCCGGGGAACCTCTCCCACCCCAAAAAAAACTTTTTTTTCAGACGACCTCCAAAATCACACACCCCGGCCTCACCACCAGGGGTCAGCTCTCCCACCCTAAAAAAAAAAAATATCTCAGATAACCTCAAATAACCTCAAAAATCACTCCCCCATCCTCACCACCCCGGGGTCAGCTCTCCCACCCTAAAAAAAAAACTATCTCAGATAACCTCAAAAATCACTCCCCCTTCCTCACCAACCTTGGGGAACCTTTTCCACCCCCAAAAAAAAAACTTTTTCAGACGACCTCAAAAATCACACCCCCGGTCTCACCACCCCGGGGTCAGCTCTCCCACCCTAAAAAAAAAACTATCTCAGATCAACTTAAAATTCACTCCCCCCTCCTCACCAACTCCAGGGAACCTCTCCCACCCCAAAAAAAAAACTTTTTCAGACGACCTCAAAAATCACACCCCCGGCCTCACCACCCCGGGGTCAGCTCTCCCACCCTAAAAAAAAAACTATCTCAGATCAACTTAAAATTCACTCCCCCCTCCTCACCAACTCCGGGGAACCTCTCCCACCCCAAAAAAAAAACTTTTTCAGACGACCTCAAAAATCACTCCCCCCTCCACACCACCCCCATTGCACCTCTCCCACCCCAAAAAAAACCCTTTTTCAGACGACCTCAAAAATCACACCCCCGCCCTCACCACCCCGGGGTCAGCTCTCCCACCCTAAAAAAAAAACTATATCAGATAACCTCAAAAATCACTCCCCCATCCTCACCACCACCGGGGAACCTCTCCCACCCCAAAAAAAAACCTTTTTCAGACGACCTCAAAAATCACACCCCCGGCCTCACCACCCCGGGGTCAGCTCTCCCACCCTAAAAAAAAACTATCTCAGAAAACCTCAAAAATCACTCCCCCTTCTTACCAACCTTGGGGAACCTCTCCCACCCCAAAAAAAACCTTTTTCAGACGACCTCAAAAATCACAGACCCGGCCTCACCACCCCGGGGTCAGCTCTCCCACCCTAAAAAAAAAACGATATCAGATAACCTCAAAAATCACTCCCCCCTCCTCACCACCCCCGGGGTACCTCTCCCACCCCAAAAAAACCTTTTTTCAGACAACCTCAAAAATCACACCCCCCGGCCTCACCACCCCGGGGTCAGCTCTCCCACCCTAAAAAAAAAACTATATCAGATAACCTCAAAAATCACTCCCCCCTCCTCATCACCTCCGGGGAACCTCTCCCACCCCAAAAAAAAAACGTTTTCAGACGACCTCAAAAATCACACCCCCGGCCTCACCACCCCGGGGTCAGCTCTCCCACCCTAAAAAAAAACTATCTCAGAAAACCTCAAAAATCACTCCCCCCTTCTTTCCAACCCCGGGGAACCTCTCCCACCCCAAAAAAAACCTTTTTCAGACGACCTCAAAAATCACAGACTCGGCCTCACCACCCGGGGTCAGCTCTCCCACCCTAAAAAAAAAACTATATCAGATAACCTCAAAAATCACTCCCCCCTCCTCACCACCACCGGGTAACCTCTCCCACCCCAAAAAAAAACCTTTTTTAGACGACCTCAAAAATCAAACCCCCGGCCTCACTACCCCGGGGTCAGCTCTCCCACCCTAAAAAAAAACTATCTCAGATAACCTCAAAATTCACTCCCCGATCCTCACCACCCCCGGGGCACCTCTCCCACCCCAAAAAAAACCTATCTCAGACGACCTCAAAAATCACACCCCCGGCCTCACCACCCCGGGGTCAGCTCTCCCACCCTAAAAAAAAAACTATCTCAGATAACCTCAAAAATCACTCCCCCATCCTCACCAACCCCAGGGAACCTCTCCCACCCCCAAAAAAACCTATCTAAGACGACCTCAAAGATCACACCCCCGGCCTCACCACCCCGGGGTCAGCTCTCCTATCCTAAAAAAAAAATATCTCAGATAACCTCAAAAATCACTCCCCCATCCTCACCAGCCCCGGGGCACCTCTCCCACCCAAAAAAAAACTTTTTAAGACGACCTCAAAGATCACACCCCCGGCCTCACCACCCCGGGGTCAGTTCTCCCACCCTAAAAAAAAACTATCCCAGATAAACTCAAAAATCACTCCCCCCTCCTCACCACCCCCGGGGAACAAGTCCCACCCCATAAAAAAACCTTTTTCAGACGACCTCAAAAATCACACCCCCGGCCTCACCACCCCGGGGTCAGCTCTCCCACCCTAAAAAAAAACTTTTTCAGATAACCTCAAAAATCACTCCCCCATCCTCACCACCCCCGGGGCACCTCTCCCACCCCAAAAAAAAAACTTTTCCAGACGCCATCAAAAATCACACCCCCGGCCTCACCATCCCGGGGTCAGCTCTCCCACCCTAAAAAAAAACTATCTCAGAAAACCTCAAAAATCACTCCCCCCTCCTCACCACCCCCGGGGAACAAGTCCCACCCCATAAAAAAACCTTTTTCAGACGACCTCAAAAATCACACCCCCGGCCTCACCACCCCGGGGTCAGCTCTCCCAAACTAAAAAAAAACTTTTTCAGATAACCTCAAAAATCACTCCCCCATCCTCACCACCCCCGGGGCACCTCTCCCTCCCCAAAAAAAAATCCTTTTTCAGACGACCTCAAAAATCACATCCCCGGCCTCACCTCCCTGGGGGACCTCTCCCACCCCAAAAAAAAACCTTTTTCAGACGTCCTCAGAAATCATACCCCCGGCCTCACCACCCCGGGGTCAGCTCTCCCACCCTAACAAAAAACTATCTCAGATAACCTCAAAAATCACTCCCCCCTCCTCACCACCCCAGGGGCACCGCTCCCACCCCAAAAAAACCCTTTTTAAGACGACCTCAAAAATCACCCCCCCGGCCTCACCACCCCGGGGTCAGCTCTCCCACCCTAAAAAAAAAACTATCTCAGATGACCTCAAAAATCACCCCCCCGGCCTCACCACCCCGGGGTCAGCTCTCCCACCCTAAAAAAAAAAAAAAATATTTCAGATAACCTCAAAAATCACTGCCCCCCTCCTCACCACCACCGGGGAACCTCTCCCACCCCAAAAAAAACCTTTTTCAGACGACCTCAAAAATCACAGCCCCGGCCTCACCACCCCGGGGTCAGCTCTCCCACCCTAACAAAAAAAACTATATCAGATAACCTCAAAAATCACTCCCCCCTCCTCACCACCACCGGGGAACCTCTCCCACCCCAAAAAAAACCTTTTTCAGACGACCTCAAAAATCAAACCCCCGGCCTCACCACCCCGGGGCACCTCTCCCACTCCAAAAAAAAACCTATCTCAGACGACCTCAAAAATCAAACCCCCGGCCTCACCACCCCGGGGCACCTCTCCCACTCCAAAAAAAAACCTATCTCAGACGACCTCAAAAATCACACCCCCGGCCTCACCACCCCGAGGTCAGCTCTCCCACCCTAAAAAAAAAAAAAATATCTCAGATAACCTCAAAAATCACTCCCCCCTCCTCACCACCACCGGGGAACCTCTCCCACCCCAAAAAAAACCTTTCTCAGGCGACCTCAAAAATCACGCCCCGGCCTCACCAACTTTGGGGAACCTCTCCCACCCCAAAAAATAATCTTTTTCAGACGACCTCAAAAATCACACCCCCGGCCTCACCACCCCGGGGTCAGCTCTCCCACCGTAAAAAAAAAACTATCTCAGATAACCTCAATAATCACTCCCCCCTCCTCACCACCACCGGGGAACCTCTCCCACCCCAAAAAAAACCTTTCTCAGACGACCTCAAAAATCACACCCCCGGCCTCACCACCCCGGGGTCAGCTCTCCCACCCTAAAAAAAAACTATCTCAGATAACCTCAAAAATCACTCCACCCTCCTCACCACCACCTCTCCCACCCCAAAAAAAAATCTTTTTCAGACGACCTCACAAATCACACCCCCCGGCCTCACCACCCCGGGGTCAGCACTCCCACCCTAAAAAAAAACTATCTCAGATAACCTCAAAAATCACTCCCGCCTCCTCACCACCACCGGGTAACCTCTCCCACCCCAAAAAAAAACCTTTTTCAGACGACCTCAAAAATCACACCCCCCGTCCTCACCACTCCGGGGTCAGCTCTCCTATCCTAAAAAAAAAATATCTCAGATAACCTCAAAAATCACTCCCCCATCCTCACCAGCCCCGGGGCACCTCTCCCACCCCAAAAAAAAACTTTTTCAGACGACCTCAAAAATCACACCCCCGGCCTCACCACCCCGGGGTCAGCTCTCCCACCCTAAAAAAAACTATCTCCGATAACCTCAAAAATCACTCCCCCCTCTTCTTCAACTCCGGGGAACCTCTCCCACCCCAAAAAAAACCTTTTTCAGACGACCTCAAAAATAACACCCCCCGGCCTCACCACCCCGGGGTCAGCTCTCCCACCCGAAAAAAAAAACTATCTCAGATAACCTCAAAAATCACTCCCCCGTCCACACCACCCCCGGGGCACCTCTCCCACCCCCAAAAAAACCTATCTAAGACGACCTCAAAGATCACACCCCCGGCCTCACCACCCCGGGGTCAGCAATCCTATCCTAAAAAAAAAATATCTCAGATAACCTCAAAAATCACTCCCCCCTCCTCACCACCCCCGGGGCACCTCTCCCACCCCAAAAAAAAACTTTTTAAGACGACCTCAAAATTCACACCCCCAGCCTCACCACCCCGGGGTCAGCTCTCCCACCCTAAAAAAAAAACTATCCCAGATAAACTCAAAAATCTCTCCCCCCTCCTAACCACCCCCGGGGCACCTCTCCCACCCCAAAAAAAAACCTTTTCCAGACGCCATCAAAAATCACACCCCCGGCCTCACCACCCCGGGGTCAGCTCTCCCACCCTAAAAAAAAACTATCTCAGAAAACCTCAAAAATCACTCCCCCCTCCTCACCACCCCCGGGGAACAAGTCCCACCCCATAAAAAAACCTTTTTCAGGCGACCTCAAAAATCACACCCCCGGCCTCACCACCCCGGGGTCAGCTCTCCCACCCTAAAAAAAAACTATCTCAGATAACCTCAAAAATCACATCCCGGCCTCACCACCGCAGGGGCACCGCTCCCACCCCAAAAAAACCCTTTTTAAGATGACCTCAAAAATCACCCCCCCCGGCCTCACCACCCTGGGGTCAGCTCTCCCACCCTAAAAAAAAAACTATCTCAGATAACCTCAAAAATCACTCCCCCCTCCTCACCAACCCCGGGGAACCTCTCCCACCCCAAAAAAAAACCTTTTTCAGATGACCTCAAAAATCACTTCCCCGGCCTCTCCACCCCGGGGTCAGCTCTCCCACCCTAAAAAAAAACTATCTAAGATAACTTCAAAAATCACTCCCCCCTCCTCACCAACCCCGGGGAACCTCTCCCACCCCAAAAAAAAACCTTTTTCAGATGACCTCAAAAATCACACCCCCGGCCTCACCACCGCCGGGGCACCTCTCCCGATCCAAAAAAATCCTATCTCAGACTACCTAAAAAATCAAACCCCCGGCCTCACCACCCCCGGGGTCAGCGTTCCCACCCTAAAAAAAAACTATTTCAGATAACCTCAAAAATCACTCCCCCCTCCTCACCATTCCCGGGAAACCTCTGCCATCAAAAAAAGAAAACCTATCTCAGACGACCTCAAAAATCACACCCCCGGCCTCACCACCCCGGGGTCAGCTCTCCCACCCCAAAAAAAAAACTATCTCAGATAACCTCAAAAATCACTCCCCCCTCCTCACCAACCCCCGGGAACCTCTCCCACCCCAAAAAAAACCATTTTTCAGGCGACCTCAACAATCACACCCCCGGCCTCACCACCCGGGGTCAGCTCTCCCACCCTAATAAAAAACTATCTCAGATAACCTCAAAAATCACTCCCCCATCCTCACCACCCACGGGGAACCTCTCTCACCCCAAAAAAACCTTTTTCAGACGACCTCAAAAATCACCCCCCCCCCTTCTTACCAACCCCGGGGAACCTCTCCCACCCCAAAAAAAACTTTTTTTTCAGACGACCTCCAAAATCACACACCCCGGCCTCACCACCAGGGGTCAGCTCTCCCACCCTAAAAAAAAAAAATATCTCAGATAACCTCAAATAACCTTAAAAATCACTCCCCCATCCTCACCACCCCGGGGTCAGCTCTCCCACCCTAAAAAAAAAACTATCTCAGATAACCTCAAAAATCACTCCCCCTTCCTCACCAACCTTGGGGAACCTTTTCCACCCCCAAAAAAAAAACTTTTTCAGACGACCTCAAAAATCACACCCCCGGTCTCACCACCCCGGGGTCAGCTCTCCCACCCTACAAAAAAAACTATCTCAGATCAACTTAAAATTCACTCCCCCCTCCTCACCAACTCCGGGGAACCTCTCCCACCCCAAAAAAAAAACTTTTTCAGACGACCTCAAAAATCACACCCCCGGCCTCACCACCCCGGGGTCAGCTCTCCCACCCTAAAAAAAAACTATCTAAGATAACTTCAAAAATCACTCCCCCCTCCTCACCAACCCCGGGGAACCTCTCCCACCCCAAAAAAAAACCTTTTTCAGATGACCTCAAAAATCACACCCCCGGCCTCACCACCGCCGGGGCACCTCTCCCGATCCAAAAAAATCCTATCTCAGACTACCTCAAAAATCACTCCCCCCTCCACACCACCCCCATTGCACCTCTCCCACCCCAAAAAAAACCCTTTTTCAGACGACCTCAAAAATCACACCCCCGCCCTCACCACCCCGGGGTCAGCTCTCCCACCCTAAAAAAAAAACTATATCAGATAACCTCAAAAATCACTCCCCCCTCCTCACCACCCCCGGGGAACCTCTCCTACCCCAAAAAAACCTTTTTCAGACGACCTCAAAAATCACACCCCCGGCCTCACCACCCCGGGGTCATCTCTCCCACCCTAAAAAAAAAACAATCTCAGATTACCTCAAAATTCACTCCCCCCTTCTTACCACCCCCGGGGCACCTGTCCCACCCCAAAAAAAAACTTTTTCAGATGACCTCAAAAATCACACCCCCGGCCTCACCACCCCGGGGTCAGATATCTCACCCTAAAAAAAAACTATATCAGATAACCTCAAAAATCACTCCCCCATCCTCACCAGCCCTGGGCCACATCTCCCATCCAAAAAAAAATAAATTTTCATGCGACCTCAAAAATCAAACCCTCAGCCTCACCACCCCGGGGTCAGCTCTCCCACCCTAAAAACAACTATCTCAGATAACCTCAAAAATCACTCCCCCATCCTCACCACCCCCGGGGCACTTCTCCCACCCCAAAAAAAAACCTTTCTCAGACGACCTCAAAAATCACACCCCCCTCCTCACCACCCCGGGGTCAGCTCTCCCACCCTAAAAACAACTATCTCAGATAACCTCAAAAATCACTCCCCCCGCCTCACCACCACCGGGGAACCTCTCCCACCCCAAAAAAAAACTTTTTCAGACGACCTCAAAAATCACACCCCCGGCCTCACCACCCCGGGGTCAGCTCTCCCACCCTAAAAAAAAACTATCTCAGAAAACCTCAAAAATCACTCTCCCATCCTCACCACCCCTGGGGAACCTCTCCCACCCCAAAAAAAAACCTTTTTCAGACGACCTCAAAAATCACACTCCCCGCCTCACCACCCCGGGGAACCTCTCCCACCCCAAAAATAACCTTTTTCAGACGACCTCAAAAATCACACCCCTGGCCTCACCACCCCGGGGTCAGCTCTCCCACCCCAAAAAAAAACCTTTTTCAGACGACCTCAAAAATCACACCCCCGGCCCCACCACCCCGGGGTCAGCTCTCCCACCCTAAAAAAAAACTATCTCAGAAAACCTCAAAAATCACTCCCCCCTTCTTACCAACCACGGGGAACCTCTCCCACCCCAAAAAAACCTTTTTTCAGACGACCTCCAAAATCACACACCCCGGCCTCACCACCAGGGGTCAGCTCTCCCACCCTAAAAAAAAAACTATATCAGATAACCTCAAAAATCACTCCCCCCTCCACACCACCCCCATTGCACCTCTCCCACCCCAAAAAAAACCCTTTTTCAGACGACCTCAAAAATCACACCCCCGGCCTCACCACCCCTGGGTCAGCTCTCCCACCCTAAAAAAAAACTATCTCAGAAAACCTCAAAAATCACTCCCCCTTCTTACCAACCCTGGAGAACCTCTCCCACCCCAAAAAAAACCTTTTTCAGACGACCTCAAAAATCACAGCCCCGGCCTCACCACCCGGGGTAAGCTCTCCCACCCTAAAAAAAAACTATATCAGATAACCTCAAAAATCACTCCCCCCCCCCTCACCACCCCCGGGGTACCTCTCCCACCCCATAAAAACCTTTTTCAGACGACCTCAAAAATCACACCCCCCGGCCTCACCACCAGGGGTCAGCTGTCCAACCATAAAAAAAAAACTATATCAGATAACCTCAAAAATCACTCCCCCCTCCTCATCAAACCCCAGGGAAACTCCCACCCCAAAAAAAAACCTTTTTCAGACGACCTCAAAAATCACACCCCGGCCTCACCACCCCGGGGTCAGCTCTCCCACCCTAATAAAAAACTATCTCAGATATCCTCAAAAATCACTCCCCCATCCTCACCACCCACAGGGAACCTCTCCCACCCCAAAAAAACCTTTTTCAGACGACCTCAAAAATCAACCCCCCGACTCCACCACCCCGGGGTCAGCTCTCCCACCCTAAAAAAAAACTATCTCAGAAAACCTCAAAAATCACTCCCCCCCTTCTTACCAACCCCGGGGAACCTCTCCCACCCCAAAAAAACCTTTTTTCAGACGACCTCCAAAATCACATACCCCGGCCTCACCACCAGGGGTCAGCTCTCCCACCCTAAAAAAAAAACTATATCAGATAACCTCAAAATTCACTCCCCCCTCCACACCACCACCATTGCACCTCTCCCACCCCAAGAAAAAACCTTTTTCAGACGACCTCAAAAATCACACCCCCCGCCTCACCACCCCGGGGTCAGCTCTCCCACCCTAAAAAAAAAACTATATCAGATAACGTCAAAAATCACTCCCCCCTCCTCACCACCTCCGGGGAACCTCTCCAACCCCAAAAAAAAAACTTTTTCAGACGACCTCAAAAATCACACCCCCGGCCTCACCACCCATGGGTCAGCTCTCCTATCCTAAAAAAAAAATATCTCAGATAACCTCAAAAAACACTCCCCCATCCTCACCCACCCCTGGGGCACCTCTCCCACCCCAAAAAAAAAACTTTTTAAGACGACCTCAAAATTCACACCCCCGGCCTCACCACCCCGGGGTCAGCTCTCCCACCCTAAAAAAAAACTATCCCAGATAAACTCAAAAATCACTCCCCCCTCCTCACCACCCACGGGGGAACTCTCCCACCCCAAAAAAAAACCTTTTCCACACGACATCAAAAATCACACCCCCGGCCTCACCACCCCGGGGTCAGCTCTCCCACTCTAAAAAAAAACTATCTCAGAAAACCTCAAAAATCACTCCCCCCTTCTTACCAACCCCGGGGAACCTCTCCCACCCCAAAAAAAAACTTTTTCAGACGACCTGAAAAATCACAGACCCGGCCTCACCAGCCGGGGTCAGCTCTCCCACCCTAAAAAAAAAAATATATCAGATAACCTCAAAAATCACTCCCCCCTCCTCATCACCCCCAGGGTACTTCTCCCACCCCAAAAAAACCTTTTTTCAGACGACCTCAAAAATCACACCCCCCGGCCTCACCACCAGGGGTCAGCTCTCCCACCCTAAAAAAAAAACCATATCAGATAACCTCAAAAATCACTCCCCCCTCCTCACCACCACCGGGTAACCTCTCCCACCCCAAAAAAAAACCTTTTTCAAACGACCTCAAAAATCAAACCCCTGGCCTCACCACCCCGGGGTCAGCTCTCCCACCCTAAAAAAAAAACTATCTCAGATAACCTCAAAATTCACTCCCCGATCCTCACCACCCCCAGGGCACCTCTCCCACCCCAAAAAAAAACTATCTAAGACGACCTCAAAAATCACACCCCCGGCCGCACCACCCCGGGGTCAGCTCTCCCACCCTAAAAAAAAAACTATCTCAGATAACCTCAAAAATCACTCCCCCCTCCTCACCAACCCCGGGGAACCTCTCCCACCCCAAAAAAAAACCTTTTTCAGATGACCTCAAAAATCACTTCCCCGGCCTCTCCACCCCGGGGTCAGCTCTCCCACCCTAAAAAAAAACTATCTAAGATAACTTCAAAAATCACTCCCCCCTCCTCACCAACCCCGGGGAACCTCTCCCACCCCAAAAAAAAACCTTTTTCAGATGACCTCAAAAATCACACCCCCGGCCTCACCACCGCCGGGGCACCTCTCCCGATCCAAAAAAATCCTATCTCAGACTACCTAAAAAATCAAACCCCCGGCCTCACCACCCCCGGGGTCAGCGTTCCCACCCTAAAAAAAAACTATTTCAGATAACCTCAAAAATCACTCCCCCCTCCTCACCATTCCCGGGAAACCTCTGCCATCAAAAAAAGAAAACCTATCTCAGACGACCTCAAAAATCACACCCCCGGCCTCACCACCCCGGGGTCAGCTCTCCCACCCCAAAAAAAAAACTATCTCAGATAACCTCAAAAATCACTCCCCCCTCCTCACCAACCCCCGGGAACCTCTCCCACCCCAAAAAAAACCATTTTTCAGGCGACCTCAACAATCACACCCCCGGCCTCACCACCCGGGGTCAGCTCTCCCACCCTAATAAAAAACTATCTCAGATAACCTCAAAAATCACTCCCCCATCCTCACCACCCACGGGGAACCTCTCTCACCCCAAAAAAACCTTTTTCAGACGACCTCAAAAATCACCCCCCCCCCTTCTTACCAACCCCGGGGAACCTCTCCCACCCCAAAAAAAACTTTTTTTTCAGACGACCTCCAAAATCACACACCCCGGCCTCACCACCAGGGGTCAGCTCTCCCACCCTAAAAAAAAAAAATATCTCAGATAACCTCAAATAACCTTAAAAATCACTCCCCCATCCTCACCACCCCGGGGTCAGCTCTCCCACCCTAAAAAAAAAACTATCTCAGATAACCTCAAAAATCACTCCCCCTTCCTCACCAACCTTGGGGAACCTTTTCCACCCCCAAAAAAAAAACTTTTTCAGACGACCTCAAAAATCACACCCCCGGTCTCACCACCCCGGGGTCAGCTCTCCCACCCTACAAAAAAAACTATCTCAGATCAACTTAAAATTCACTCCCCCCTCCTCACCAACTCCGGGGAACCTCTCCCACCCCAAAAAAAAAACTTTTTCAGACGACCTCAAAAATCACACCCCCGGCCTCACCACCCCGGGGTCAGCTCTCCCACCCTAAAAAAAAACTATCTAAGATAACTTCAAAAATCACTCCCCCCTCCTCACCAACCCCGGGGAACCTCTCCCACCCCAAAAAAAAACCTTTTTCAGATGACCTCAAAAATCACACCCCCGGCCTCACCACCGCCGGGGCACCTCTCCCGATCCAAAAAAATCCTATCTCAGACTACCTCAAAAATCACTCCCCCCTCCACACCACCCCCATTGCACCTCTCCCACCCCAAAAAAAACCCTTTTTCAGACGACCTCAAAAATCACACCCCCGCCCTCACCACCCCGGGGTCAGCTCTCCCACCCTAAAAAAAAAACTATATCAGATAACCTCAAAAATCACTCCCCCCTCCTCACCACCCCCGGGGAACCTCTCCTACCCCAAAAAAAACCTTTTTCAGACGACCTCAAAAATCACACCCCCGGCCTCACCACCCCGGGGTCATCTCTCCCACCCTAAAAAAAAAACAATCTCAGATTACCTCAAAATTCACTCCCCCCTTCTTACCACCCCCGGGGCACCTGTCCCACCCCAAAAAAAAACTTTTTCAGATGACCTCAAAAATCACACCCCCGGCCTCACCACCCCGGGGTCAGATATCTCACCCTAAAAAAAAACTATATCAGATAACCTCAAAAATCACTCCCCCATCCTCACCAGCCCTGGGCCACATCTCCCATCCAAAAAAAAATAAATTTTCATGCGACCTCAAAAATCAAACCCTCAGCCTCACCACCCCGGGGTCAGCTCTCCCACCCTAAAAACAACTATCTCAGATAACCTCAAAAATCACTCCCCCATCCTCACCACCCCCGGGGCACTTCTCCCACCCCAAAAAAAAACCTTTCTCAGACGACCTCAAAAATCACACCCCCCTCCTCACCACCCCGGGGTCAGCTCTCCCACCCTAAAAACAACTATCTCAGATAACCTCAAAAATCACTCCCCCCGCCTCACCACCACCGGGGAACCTCTCCCACCCCAAAAAAAAACTTTTTCAGACGACCTCAAAAATCACACCCCCGGCCTCACCACCCCGGGGTCAGCTCTCCCACCCTAAAAAAAAACTATCTCAGAAAACCTCAAAAATCACTCTCCCATCCTCACCACCCCTGGGGAACCTCTCCCACCCCAAAAAAAAACCTTTTTCAGACGACCTCAAAAATCACACTCCCCGCCTCACCACCCCGGGGAACCTCTCCCACCCCAAAAATAACCTTTTTCAGACGACCTCAAAAATCACACCCCTGGCCTCACCACCCCGGGGTCAGCTCTCCCACCCCAAAAAAAAACCTTTTTCAGACGACCTCAAAAATCACACCCCCGGCCCCACCACCCCGGGGTCAGCTCTCCCACCCTAAAAAAAAACTATCTCAGAAAACCTCAAAAATCACTCCCCCCTTCTTACCAACCACGGGGAACCTCTCCCACCCCAAAAAACCTTTTTTCAGACGACCTCCAAAATCACACACCCCGGCCTCACCACCAGGGGTCAGCTCTCCCACCCTAAAAAAAAAAACTATATCAGATAACCTCAAAAATCACTCCCCCCTCCACACCACCCCCATTGCACCTCTCCCACCCCAAAAAAAACCCTTTTTCAGACGACCTCAAAAATCACACCCCCGGCCTCACCACCCCTGGGTCAGCTCTCCCACCCTAAAAAAAAACTATCTCAGAAAACCTCAAAAATCACTCCCCCTTCTTACCAACCCTGGAGAACCTCTCCCACCCCAAAAAAAACCTTTTTCAGACGACCTCAAAAATCACAGCCCCGGCCTCACCA
This sequence comes from Staurois parvus, assembly GCF_062004578.1. Taxonomy (NCBI): domain Eukaryota; kingdom Metazoa; phylum Chordata; class Amphibia; order Anura; family Ranidae; genus Staurois; species Staurois parvus. The sequence goes on along the minus strand of NW_028318077.1, from coordinate 11,333 downwards.
CCCGGGGTAAGCTCTCCCACCCTAAAAAAAAAACTATATCAGACGACCTCAAAAATCACACCCCCCGGCCTCACCACCAGGGGTCAGCTGTCCAACCATAAAAAAAAACTATATCAGATAACCTCAAAAATCACTCCCCCCTCCTCATCAAACCCCAGGGAAACTCCCACCCCAAAAAAAAACCTTTTTCAGACGACCTTAAAAATCACACCCCGGCCTCACCACCCCGGGGTCAGCTCTCCACCCTAATAAAAAACTATCTCAGATATCCTCAAAAATCACTCCCCCATCCTCACCACCCACAGGGAACCTCTCCCACCCCAAAAAACCTTTTTCAGACGACCTCAAAAATCAACCCCCGACTCCACCACCCCGGGGTCAGCTCTCCCACCCTAAAAAAAAACTATCTCAGAAAACCTCAAAAATCACTCCCCCCTTCTTACCAACCCCGGGGAACCTCTCCCACCCCAAAAAAACCTTTTTTCAGACGACCTCCAAAATCACATACCCCGGCCTCACCACCAGGGGTCAGCTCTCCCACCCTAAAAAAAAACTATATCAGATAACCTCAAAATTCACTCCCCCCTCCACACCACCACCATTGCACCTCTCCCACCCCAAGAAAAAACCTTTTTCAGACGACCTCAAAAATCACACCCCCCGCCTCACCACCCCGGGGTCAGCTCTCCCACCCTAAAAAAAAAACTATATCAGATAACGTCAAAAATCACTCCCCCCTCCTCACCACCTCCGGGGAACCTCTCCAACCCCAAAAAAAAAACTTTTTCAGACGACCTCAAAAATCACACCCCCGGCCTCACCACCCATGGGTCAGCTCTCCTATCCTAAAAAAAAAATATCTCAGATAACCTCAAAAAACACTCCCCCATCCTCACCCACCCCTGGGGCACCTCTCCCACCCCAAAAAAAAAACTTTTTAAGACGACCTCAAAATTCACACCCCCGGCCTCACCACCCCGGGGTCAGCTCTCCCACCCTAAAAAAAAAACTATCCCAGATAAACTCAAAAATCACTCCCCCCTCCTCACCACCCACGGGGGAACTCTCCCACCCCAAAAAAAAACCTTTTCCACACGACATCAAAAATCACACCCCCGGCCTCACCACCCCGGGGTCAGCTCTCCCACTCTAAAAAAAAACTATCTCAGAAAACCTCAAAAATCACTCCCCCCTTCTTACCAACCCCGGGGAACCTCTCCCACCCCAAAAAAAAAACTTTTTCAGACGACCTGAAAAATCACAGACCCGGCCTCACCAGCCGGGGTCAGCTCTCCCACCCTAAAAAAAAAATATATCAGATAACCTCAAAAATCACTCCCCCCTCCTCATCACCCCCGGGGTACTTCTCCCACCCCAAAAAAAACCTTTTTTCAGACGACCTCAAAAATCACACCCCCCGGCCTCACCACCAGGGGTCAGCTCTCCCACCCTAAAAAAAAAAACCCATATCAGATAACCTCAAAAATCACTCCCCCCTCCTCACCACCACCGGGTAACCTCTCCCACCCCAAAAAAAAACCTTTTTCAGACGACCTCAAAAATCAAACCCCTGGCCTCACCACCCCGGGGTCAGCTCTCCCACCCTAAAAAAAAACTATCTCAGATAACCTCAAAATTCACTCCCCGATCCTCACCACCCCCGGGGCACCTCTCCCACCCCAAAAAAAAACTATCTCAGATAACCTCAAAAATCACTCCCCCATCCTCACCAGCCCCGGGGCACCTCTCCCACCCCAAAAAAAAACTTTTTAAGACGACCTCAAAATTCACACCCCCGGCCTCACCACCCCGGGGTCAGCTCTCCCACCCTAAAAAAAAAACTATCCCAGATAAACTCAAAAGTCACTCCCCCCTCCTCACCACCCCCGGGGCACCTCTCCCACCCCAAAAAAAAACCTTTTCCAGACGACATCAAAAATCACACCCCCGGCCTCACCACCCCGGGGTCAGCTCTCCCACCCGAAAAAAAAAACTATCTCAGATAACCTCAAAAATCACTCCCCCCTCCTCACCAACCCCGGGGAACCTCTCCCACCCCAAAAAAAAACCTTTTTCAGATGACCTCAAAAATCACATCCCCGGACTCTCCACCCCGGGGTCAGCTCTCCCACCCTAAAAAAAAACTATCTAAGATAACTTCAAAAATCACTCCCCCCTTCTCACCAACCCCGGGGAACCTCTCCCACCCCAAAAAAAACCTTTTTCAAATGACCTCAAAAATCACACCCCCGGCCTCACCACCGCCGGGGCACCTCTCCCGATCCAAAAAAATCCTATCTCAGACTACCTAAAAAATCAAACCCCCGGCCTCACCACCCCCGGGGTCAGCGCTCCCACCCTAAAAAAAAACTATTTCAGATAACCTCAAAAATCACTCCCCCCTCCTCACCATTCCCGGGAAACCTCTGCCATCAAAAAAAGAAAACCTATCTCAGACGCCCTCAAAAATCACACCCCCGGCCTCACCACCCCGGGTTCAGCTCTCCCACCCCAAAAAAAAAAACTATCTCAGATAACCTCAAAAATCACTCCCCCATCCTCACCACCCACGGGGAACCTCTCCCACCCCAAAAAACCTTTTTCAGACGACCTCAAAAATCACACCCCCCGGCCTCACCACCAGGGGTCAGCTCTCCCACCCTAAAAAAAAAACTATATCAGATAACCTCAAAAATCACTCCCCCCTCCTCACCACCTCCAGGGAACCTCTCCCACCCCAAAAAAAAAACGTTTTCAGACGACCTCAAAAATCACACCCCCGGCCTCACCACCCCGGGGTCAGCTCTCCCACCCTAAAAAAAAACTATCTCAGAAAACCTCAAAAATCACTCCCCCCTTCTTACCATCCCCGGGGAACCTCTCCCACCCCAAAAAAAACCTTTTTCAGACGACCTCAAAAATCACAGACTCGTCCTCACCACCCGGGGTCAGCTCTCCCACCCTAAAAAAAAAACTATATCAGATAACCTCAAAAATCACTCCCCCATCCTCACCAGCCCCGGGGCACCTCTCCCACCCCAAAAAAAAACTTTTTCAGACGACCTCAAAAATCACACCCCCGGCCTCACCACCCCGGGGTCAGCTCTCCCACCCTAAAAAAACTATCTCCGATAACCTCAAAAATCACTCCCCCCTCTTCTTCAACTCCGGGGAACCTCTCCCACCCCAAAAAAAACCTTTTTCAGACGACCTCAAAAATAACACCCCCCGGCCTCACCACCCCGGGGTCAGCTCTCCCACCCGAAAAAAAAAACTATCTCAGATAACCTCAAAAATCACTCCCCCGTCCACACCACCCCCGGGGCACCTCTCCCACCCCCAAAAAAACCTATCTAAGACGACCTCAAAGATCACACCCCCGGCCTCACCACCCCGGGGTCAGCTCTCCTATCCTAAAAAAAAAATATCTCAGATAACCTCAAAAATCACTCCCCCCTCCTCACCACCCCCGGGGCACCTCTCCCACCCCAAAAAAAAACTTTTTAAGACGACCTCAAAATTCACACCCCCAGCCTCACCACCCCGGGGTCAGCTCTCCCACCCTAAAAAAAAAACTATCCCAGATAAACTCAAAATTCTCTCCCCCCTCCTAACCACCCCCGGGGCACCTCTCCCACCCCAAAAAAAAACCTTTTCCAGACGCCATCAAAAATCACACCCCCGGCCTCACCACCCCGGGGTCAGCTCTCCCACCCTAAAAAAAAACTATCTCAGAAAACCTCAAAAATCACTCCCCCCTCCTCACCACCCCCGGGGAACAAGTCCCACCCCATAAAAAAACCTTTTTCAGGCGACCTCAAAAATCACACCCCCGGCCTCACCACCCCGGGGTCAGCTCTCCCACCCTAAAAAAAAACTATCTCAGATAACCTCAAAAATCACATCCCGGCCTCACCACCGCAGGGGCACCGCTCCCACCCCAAAAAAACCCTTTTTAAGATGACCTCAAAAATCACCCCCCCCGGCCTCACCACCCTGGGGTCTGCTCTCCCACCCTAAAAAAAAAACTATCTCAGATAACCTCAAAAATCACTCCCCCCTCCTCACCAACCCCGGGGAACCTCTCCCACCCCAAAAAAAAACCTTTTTCAGATGACCTCAAAAATCACTTCCCCGGCCTCTCCACCCCGGGGTCAGCTCTCCCACCCTAAAAAAAAACTATCTAAGATAACTTCAAAAATCACTCCCCCCTCCTCACCAACCCCGGGGAACCTCTCCCACCCCAAAAAAAAACCTTTTTCAGATGACCTCAAAAATCACACCCCCGGCCTCACCACCGCCGGGGCACCTCTCCCGATCCAAAAAAATCCTATCTCAGACTACCTAAAAAATCAAACCCCCGGCCTCACCACCCCCGGGGTCAGCGTTCCCACCCTAAAAAAAACTATTTCAGATAACCTCAAAAATCACTCCCCCCTCCTCACCATTCCCGGGAAACCTCTGCCATCAAAAAAAAGAAAACCTATCTCAGACGACCTCAAAAATCACACCCCCGGCCTCACCACCCCGGGGTCAGCTCTCCCACCCCAAAAAAAAAACTATCTCAGATAACCTCAAAAATCACTCCCCCCTCCTCACCAACCCCCGGGAACCTCTCCCACCCCAAAAAAAACCATTTTTCAGGCGACCTCAACAATCACACCCCCGGCCTCACCACCCGGGGTCAGCTCTCCCACCCTAATAAAAAAACTATCTCAGATAACCTCAAAAAATCACTCCCCCATCCTCACCACCCACGGGGAACCTCTCTCACCCCAAAAAACCTTTTTCAGACGACCTCAAAAATCACCCCCCCCCTTCTTACCAACCCCGGGGAACCTCTCCCACCCCAAAAAAAAACTTTTTTTTCAGACGACCTCCAAAAATCACACACCCCGGCCTCACCACCAGGGGTCAGCTCTCCCACCCTAAAAAAAAAAAAACTATCTCAGATAACCTCAAAAATCACTCCCCCTTCCTCACCAACCTTGGGGAACCTTTTCCACCCCCAAAAAAAAAACTTTTTCAGACGACCTCAAAAATCACACCCCCGGTCTCACCACCCCGGGGTCAGCTCTCCCACCCTAAAAAAAAACTATCTCAGATCAACTTAAAATTCACTCCCCCCTCCTCACCAACTCCGGGGAACCTCTCCCACCCCAAAAAAAAAAACTTTTTCAGACGACCTCAAAAATCACACCCCCGGCCTCACCACCCCGGGGTCAGCTCTCCCACCCTAAAAAAAAAACTATCTCAGATCAACTTAAAATTCACTCCCCCCTCCTCACCAACTCCGGGGAACCTCTCCCACCCCAAAAAAAAAACTTTTTCAGACGACCTCAAAAATCACTCCCCCCTCCACACCACCCCCATTGCACCTCTCCCACCCCAAAAAAAACCCTTTTTCAGACGACCTCAAAAATCACACCCCCGCCCTCACCACCCCGGGGTCAGCTCTCCCACCCTAAAAAAAAAACTATATCAGATAACCTCAAAAATCACTCCCCCATCCTCACCACCACCGGGGAACCTCTCCCACCCCAAAAAAAAACCTTTTTCAGACGACCTCAAAAATCACACCCCCGGCCTCACCACCCCGGGGTCAGCTCTCCCACCCTAAAAAAAAAACTATCTCAGAAAACCTCAAAAATCACTCCCCCTTCTTACCAACCTTGGGGAACCTCTCCCACCCCAAAAAAAACCTTTTTCAGACGACCTCAAAAATCACAGACCCGGCCTCACCACCCCGGGGTCAGCTCTCCCACCCTAAAAAAAAAACGATATCAGATAACCTCAAAAATCACTCCCCCCTCCTCACCACCCCCGGGGTACCTCTCCCACCCCAAAAAAACCTTTTTTCAGACGACCTCAAAAATCACACCCCCCGGCCTCACCACCCCGGGGTCAGCTCTCCCACCCTAAAAAAAAACTATATCAGATAACCTCAAAAATCACTCCCCCCTCCTCATCACCTCCGGGGAACCTCTCCCACCCCAAAAAAAAAAACGTTTTCAGACGACCTCAAAAATCACACCCCCGGCCTCACCACCCCGGGGTCAGCTCTCCCCACCCTAAAAAAAAACTATCTCAGAAAACCTCAAAAATCACTCCCCCCTTCTTTCCAACCCCGGGGAACCTCTCCCAACCCAAAAAAAACCTTTTTCAGACGACCTCAAAAATCACAGACTCGGCCTCACCACCCGGGGTCAGCTCTCCCACCCTAAAAAAAAACTATATCAGATAACCTCAAAAATCACTCCCCCCTCCTCACCACCACCGGGTAACCTCTCCCACCCCAAAAAAAAACCTTTTTTAGACGACCTCAAAAATCAAACCCCCGGCCTCACTACCCCGGGGTCAGCTCTCCCACCCTAAAAAAAAACTATCTCAGATAACCTCAAAATTCACTCCCCGATCCTCACCACCCCCGGGGCAACCTCTCCCACCCCAAAAAAACCTATCTCAGACGACCTCAAAAATCACACCCCCGGCCTCACCACCCCGGGGTCAGCTCTCCCACCCTAAAAAAAAAACTATCTCAGATAACCTCAAAAATCACTCCCCCATCCTCACCAGCCCCGGGGCACCTCTCCCACCCAAAAAAAAACTTTTTAAGACGACCTCAAAGATCACACCCCCGGCCTCACCACCCCGGGGTCAGTTCTCCCACCCTAAAAAAAAAACTATCCCAGATAAACTCAAAAATCACTCCCCCCTCCTCACCACCCCCGGGGAACAAGTCCCACCCCATAAAAAAACCTTTTTCAGACGACCTCAAAAATCACACCCCCGGCCTCACCACCCCGGGGTCAGCTCTCCCCACCCTAAAAAAAAAACTTTTTCAGATAACCTCAAAAATCACTCCCCCATCCTCACCACCCCCGGGGCACCTCTCCCACCCCAAAAAAAAAACTTTTCCAGACGCCATCAAAAATCACACCCCCGGCCTCACCATCCCGGGGTCAGCTCTCCCACCCTAAAAAAAAACTATCTCAGAAAACCTCAAAAATCACTCCCCCCTCCTCACCACCCCCGGGGAACAAGTCCCACCCCATAAAAAAACCTTTTTCAGACGACCTCAAAAATCACACCCCCGGCCTCACCACCCCGGGGTCAGCTCTCCCAAACTAAAAAAAAACTTTTTCAGATAACCTCAAAAATCACTCCCCCATCCTCACCACCCCCGGGGCACCTCTCCCTCCCCAAAAAAAAATCCTTTTTCAGACGACCTCAAAAATCACATCCCCGGCCTCACCTCCCTGGGGGACCTCTCCCACCCCAAAAAAAAACCTTTTTCAGACGTCCTCAGAAATCATACCCCCGGCCTCACCACCCCGGGGTCAGCTCTCCCACCCTAACAAAAAACTATCTCAGATAACCTCAAAAATCACTCCCCCCTCCTCACCACCCCAGGGGCACCGCTCCCACCCCAAAAAAACCCTTTTTAAGACGACCTCAAAAATCACCCCCCCGGCCTCACCACCCCGGGGTCAGCTCTCCCACCCTAAAAAAAAAACTATCTCAGATGACCTCAAAAATCACCCCCCCGGCCTCACCACCCCGGGGTCAGCTCTCCCACCCTAAAAAAAAAAAAAAATATTTCAGATAACCTCAAAAATCACTGCCCCCCTCCTCACCACCGCCGGGGAACCTCTCCCACCCCAAAAAAAAACCTTTTTCAGACGACCTCAAAAATCACAGCCCCGGCCTCACCACCCCGGGGTCAGCTCTCCCACCCTAACAAAAAAAACTATATCAGATAACCTCAAAAATCACTCCCCCCTCCTCACCACCACCGGGGAACCTCTCCCACCCCAAAAAAAACCTTTTTCAGACGACCTCAAAAATCAAACCCCCGGCCTCACCACCCCGGGGCACCTCTCCCACTCCAAAAAAAAACCTATCTCAGACGACCTCAAAAATCACACCCCCGGCCTCACCACCCGAGGTCAGCTCTCCCACCCTAAAAAAAAAAAAATATCTCAGATAACCTCAAAAATCACTCCCCCCTCCTCACCACCACCGGGGAACCTCTCCCACCCCAAAAAAAACCTTTCTCAGGCGACCTCAAAAATCACGCCCCGGCCTCACCAACTTTGGGGAACCTCTCCCACCCCAAAAAATAATCTTTTTCAGACGACCTCAAAAATCACACCCCCGGCCTCACCACCCCGGGGTCAGCTCTCCCACCGTAAAAAAAAAACTATCTCAGATAACCTCAATAATCACTCCCCCCTCCTCACCACCACCGGGGAACCTCTCCCACCCCAAAAAAAACCTTTCTCAGACGACCTCAAAAATCACACCCCCGGCCTCACCACCCCGGGGTCAGCTCTCCCACCCTAAAAAAAAACTATCTCAGATAACCTCAAAAATCACTCCACCCTCCTCACCACCACCTCTCCCACCCCAAAAAAAAATCTTTTTCAGACGACCTCACAAATCACACCCCCCGGCCTCACCACCCCGGGGTCAGCACTCCCACCCTAAAAAAAAACTATCTCAGATAACCTCAAAAATCACTCCCGCCTCCTCACCACCACCGGGTAACCTCTCCCACCCCAAAAAAAAACCTTTTTCAGACGACCTCAAAAATCACACCCCCCGTCCTCACCACTCCGGGGTCAGCTCTCCTATCCTAAAAAAAAAATATCTCAGATAACCTCAAAAATCACTCCCCCATCCTCACCAGCCCCGGGGCACCTCTCCCACCCCAAAAAAAAACTTTTTCAGACGACCTCAAAAATCACACCCCCGGCCTCACCACCCCGGGGTCAGCTCTCCCACCCTAAAAAAAACTATCTCCGATAACCTCAAAAATCACTCCCCCCTCTTCTTCAACTCCGGGGAACCTCTCCCACCCCAAAAAAAACCTTTTTCAGACGACCTCAAAAATAACACCCCCCGGCCTCACCACCCCGGGGTCAGCTCTCCCACCCGAAAAAAAAAACTATCTCAGATAACCTCAAAAATCACTCCCCCGTCCACACCACCCCCGGGGCACCTCTCCCACCCCCAAAAAAACCTATCTAAGACGACCTCAAAGATCACACCCCCGGCCTCACCACCCCGGGGTCAGCAATCCTATCCTAAAAAAAAAATATCTCAGATAACCTCAAAAATCACTCCCCCCTCCTCACCACCCCCGGGGCACCTCTCCCACCCCAAAAAAAAACTTTTTAAGACGACCTCAAAATTCACACCCCCAGCCTCACCACCCCGGGGTCAGCTCTCCCACCCTAAAAAAAAAACTATCCCAGATAAACTCAAAAATCTCTCCCCCCTCCTAACCACCCCCGGGGCACCTCTCCCACCCCAAAAAAAAACCTTTTCCAGACGCCATCAAAAATCACACCCCCGGCCTCACCACCCCGGGGTCAGCTCTCCCACCCTAAAAAAAAACTATCTCAGAAAACCTCAAAAATCACTCCCCCCTCCTCACCACCCCCGGGGAACAAGTCCCACCCCATAAAAAACCTTTTTCAGGCGACCTCAAAAATCACACCCCCGGCCTCACCACCCCGGGGTCAGCTCTCCCACCCTAAAAAAAAACTATCTCAGATAACCTCAAAAATCACATCCCGGCCTCACCACCGCAGGGGCACCGCTCCCACCCCAAAAAAACCCTTTTTAAGATGACCTCAAAAATCACCCCCCCCGGCCTCACCACCCTGGGGTCAGCTCTCCCACCCTAAAAAAAAAACTATCTCAGATAACCTCAAAAATCACTCCCCCCTCCTCACCAACCCCGGGGAACCTCTCCCACCCCAAAAAAAAACCTTTTTCAGATGACCTCAAAAATCACTTCCCCGGCCTCTCCACCCCGGGGTCAGCTCTCCCACCCTAAAAAAAAACTATCTAAGATAACTTCAAAAATCACTCCCCCCTCCTCACCAACCCCGGGGAACCTCTCCCACCCCAAAAAAAAACCTTTTTCAGATGACCTCAAAAATCACACCCCCGGCCTCACCACCGCCGGGGCACCTCTCCCGATCCAAAAAAATCCTATCTCAGACTACCTAAAAAATCAAACCCCCGGCCTCACCACCCCCGGGGTCAGCGTTCCCACCCTAAAAAAAAACTATTTCAGATAACCTCAAAAATCACTCCCCCCTCCTCACCATTCCCGGGAAACCTCTGCCATCAAAAAAAGAAAACCTATCTCAGACGACCTCAAAAATCACACCCCCGGCCTCACCACCCCGGGGTCAGCTCTCCCACCCCAAAAAAAAACTATCTCAGATAACCTCAAAAATCACTCCCCCCTCCTCACCAACCCCCGGGAACCTCTCCCACCCCAAAAAAAACCATTTTTCAGGCGACCTCAACAATCACACCCCCGGCCTCACCACCCGGGGTCAGCTCTCCCACCCTAATAAAAAACTATCTCAGATAACCTCAAAAATCACTCCCCCATCCTCACCACCCACGGGGAACCTCTCTCACCCCAAAAAAACCTTTTTCAGACGACCTCAAAAATCACCCCCCCCCTTCTTACCAACCCCGGGGAACCTCTCCCACCCCAAAAAAAACTTTTTTTTCAGACGACCTCCAAAATCACACACCCCGGCCTCACCACCAGGGGTCAGCTCTCCCACCCTAAAAAAAAAAAATATCTCAGATAACCTCAAATAACCTTAAAAATCACTCCCCCATCCTCACCACCCCGGGGTCAGCTCTCCCACCCTAAAAAAAAAACTATCTCAGATAACCTCAAAAATCACTCCCCCTTCCTCACCAACCTTGGGGAACCTTTTCCACCCCCAAAAAAAAAACTTTTTCAGACGACCTCAAAAATCACACCCCCGGTCTCACCACCCCGGGGTCAGCTCTCCCACCCTACAAAAAAAACTATCTCAGATCAACTTAAAATTCACTCCCCCCTCCTCACCAACTCCGGGGAACCTCTCCCACCCCAAAAAAAAACTTTTTCAGACGACCTCAAAAATCACACCCCCGGCCTCACCACCCCGGGGTCAGCTCTCCCACCCTAAAAAAAAACTATCTAAGATAACTTCAAAAATCACTCCCCCCTCCTCACCAACCCCGGGGAACCTCTCCCACCCCAAAAAAAACCTTTTTCAGATGACCTCAAAAATCACACCCCCGGCCTCACCACCGCCGGGGCACCTCTCCCGATCCAAAAAAATCCTATCTCAGACTACCTCAAAAATCACTCCCCCCTCCACACCACCCCCATTGCACCTCTCCCACCCCAAAAAAAAAAACCCTTTTTCAGACGACCTCAAAAATCACACCCCCGCCCTCACCACCCCGGGGTCAGCTCTCCCACCCTAAAAAAAAAACTATATCAGATAACCTCAAAAATCACT